>NW_026917839.1:0-6489 GCF_035046485.1 Aedes albopictus
GAATGCCAGGACATACATAGGACGACGGAAAAAAGCAATACGAGAATTGTGCCAGGACGGAGAATCAATCAAATTCGAAATTAATTTGAATTCGATTTACTTTCATGAGGGATGCTCGTTGCCGGTGAAATGTTTTATGAGATAAAAAGAGGGAGTTAGACGAGCTATGACGATGTAAGTGGATGAATGTTGAATTTTCGGTGATAACTTGGAAGAGTTATTTCCAATAAAGATGAAAAGTTGATATGTGTATACTATGAAAATGAACACTTTCCCATTAAAGTCTCAATCCTATGTCATGGCGACCGTCACATAATACAATTGAATCTACTGGCCTATGAAAAGCCAAGCTCTGGGATTCCGGAACGAATCTCTCTAGGATTCCGGAACGAATCCCTCGGAGATTCCAGAACGAATCTCTCTGGGATTCCGGAACGAATCTCTCTGGGATTCCGGAACGAATCTCTCTGGGATTCTGGAACGAAACCCTCTGGGATTCCGGAACGAAACACTCTGGGATTCCGGAACGAATCTCTCTGGGATTCTGGAACGAAACCCTCTGGGATTCTGGAACGAAACCCTCTGGGATTCCGGAACGAAACCCTCTGGGATTCCGGAGCAAATCCCTCTGGGATTGCGGAACGAATCCCTCTGGGATTGCGGAACGAATCCCTCTGGGATTCCGGAACGAATCCCTCTGGGATTCCGGAACGAATCCCTCTGGGATTCCGGAACGAATCCCTCTGGGATTCCGGAACGAATCCCTCTGGGATTCCGGAACGAAACCCTTTGGGATTCCGGAACGAATCCCTCTGGGATTCCGGAACGAAACCCTCTGGGATTCCGGAGCAAATCCCTCTGGGATTGCGGAACGAATCCCTCTGGGATTGCGGAACGAATCCCTCTGGGATTCCGGAACGAATCCCTCTGGGATTCCGGAACGAATCCCTCTGGGATTCCGGAACGAATCCCTCTGGGATTCCGGAACGAATCCCTCTGGGATTCCGGAACGAAACCCTTTGGGATTCCGGAACGAATCCCTCTGGGATTCCGGAACGAAACCCTCTGGGATTCCGGAGCAAATCCCTCTGGGATTGCGGAACGAATCCCTCTGGGATTGCGGAACGAATCCCTCTGGGATTCCGGAACGAATCCCTCTGGGATTCCGGAACGAATCCCTCTGGGATTCCGGAACGAATCCCTCTGGGATTCCGGAACGAATCCCTCTGGGATTCCGGAACGAATCCCTCTGGGATTCCGGAACGAATCCCTCTGGGATTCCGGAACGAATCCCTCTGGGATTCCGGAACGAATCCCTCTGGGATTCCGGAACGAATCCCTCTGGGATTCCGGAACGAATCCCTCTGGGATTCCGGAACGAATCCCTCTGGGATTCCGGAACGAATCCCTCTGGGATTCCGGAACGAATCCCTCTGGGATTCCGGAACGAATCCCTCTGGGATTCCGGAACGAATCCCTCTGGGATTCCGGAACGAATCCCTCTGGGATTCCGGAACGAATCCCTCTGGGATTCCGGAACGAATCCCTCTGGGATTCCGGAACGAATCCCTCTGGGATTCCGGAACGAATCCCTCTGGGATTCCGGAACGAATCCCTCTGGGATTCCGGAACGAATCCCTCTGGGATTCCGGAACGAATCCCTCTGGGATTCCGGAACGAATCCCTCTGGGATTCCGGAACGAATCCCTCTGGGATTCCGGAACGAATCCCTCTGGGATTCCGGAACGAATCCCTCTGGGATTCCGGAACGAATCCCTCTGGGATTCCGGAACGAATCCCTCTGGGATTCCGGAACGAATCCCTCTGGGATTCCGGAACGAATCCCTCTGGGATTCCGGAACGAATCCCTCTGGGATTCCGGAACGAATCCCTCTGGGATTCCGGAACGAATCCCTCTGGGATTCCGGAACGAATCCCTCTGGGATTCCGGAACGAATCCCTCTGGGATTCCGGAACGAATCCCTCTGGGATTCCGGAACGAATCCCTCTGGGATTCCGGAACGAATCCCTCTGGGATTCCGGAACGAATCCCTCTGGGATTCCGGAACGAATCCCTCTGGGATTCCGGAACGAATCCCTCTGGGATTCCGGAACGAATCCCTCTGGGATTCCGGAACGAATCCCTCTGGGATTCCGGAACGAATCCCTCTGGGATTCCGGAACGAATCCCTCTGGGATTCCGGAACGAATCCCTCTGGGATTCCGGAACGAATCCCTCTGGGATTCCGGAACGAATCCCTCTGGGATTCCGGAACGAATCCCTCTGGGATTCCGGAACGAATCCCTCTGGGATTCCGGAACGAATCCCTCTGGGATTCCGGAACGAATCCCTCTGGGATTCCGGAACGAATCCCTCTGGGATTCCGGAACGAATCCCTCTGGGATTCCGGAACGAATCCCTCTGGGATTCCGGAACGAATCCCTCTGGGATTCCGGAACGAATCCCTCTGGGATTCCGGAACGAATCCCTCTGGGATTCCGGAACGAATCCCTCTGGGATTCCGGAACGAATCCCTCTGGGATTCCCGGAACGAATCCCTCTGGGATTCCCGGAACGAATCCCTCTGGGATTCCCGGAACGAATCCCTCTGGGATTCCCGGAACGAATCCCTCTGGGATTCCCGGAACGAATCCCTCTGGGATTCCCGGAACGAATCCCTCTGGGATTCCCGGAACGAATCCCTCTGGGATTCCCGGAACGAATCCCTCTGGGATTCCCGGAACGAATCCCTCTGGGATTCCCGGAACGAATCCCTCTGGGATTCCCGGAACGAATCCCTCTGGGATTCCGGAACGAATCCCTCTGGGATTCCGGAACGAATCCCTCTGGGATTCCGGAACGAATCCCTCTGGGATTCCGGAACGAATCCCTCTGGGATTCCGGAACGAATCCCTCTGGGATTCCGGAACGAATCCCTCTGGGATTCCGGAACGAATCCCTCTGGGATTCCGGAACGAATCCCTCTGGGATTCCGGAACGAATCCCTCTGGGATTCCGGAACGAATCCCTCTGGGATTCCGGAACGAATCCCTCTGGGATTCCGGAACGAATCCCTCTGGGATTCCCGGAACGAATCCCTCTGGGATTCCCGGAACGAATCCCTCTGGGATTCCCGGAACGAATCCCTCTGGGATTCCCGGAACGAATCCCTCTGGGATTCCCGGAACGAATCCCTCTGGGATTCCCGGAACGAATCCCTCTGGGATTCCCGGAACGAATCCCTCTGGGATTCCCGGAACGAATCCCTCTGGGATTCCCGGAACGAATCCCTCTGGGATTCCCGGAACGAATCCCTCTGGGATTCCCGGAACGAATCCCTCTGGGATTCCCGGAACGAATCCCTCTGGGATTCCCGGAACGAATCCCTCTGGGATTCCCGGAACGAATCCCTCTGGGATTCCCGGAACGAATCCCTCTGGGATTCCCGGAACGAATCCCTCTGGGATTCCCGGAACGAATCCCTCTGGGATTCCCGGAACGAATCCCTCTGGGATTCCCGGAACGAATCCCTCTGGGATTCCCGGAACGAATCCCTCTGGGATTCCCGGAACGAATCCCTCTGGGATTCCCGGAACGAATCCCTCTGGGATTCCCGGAACGAATCCCTCTGGGATTCCCGGAACGAATCCCTCTGGGATTCCCGGAACGAATCCCTCTGGGATTCCCGGAACGAATCCCTCTGGGATTCCCGGAACGAATCCCTCTGGGATTCCCGGAACGAATCCCTCTGGGATTCCCGGAACGAATCCCTCTGGGATTCCGGAACGAATCCCTCTGGGATTCCCGGAACGAATCCCTCTGGGATTCCCGGAACGAATCCCTCTGGGATTCCGGAACGAATCCCTCTGGGATTCCCGGAACGAATCCCTCTGGGATTCCCGGAACGAATCCCTCTGGGATTCCCGGAACGAATCCCTCTGGATTCGGGATTCCCGGAACGAATCCCTCTGGGATTCCCGGAACGAATCCCTCTGGGATTCCCGGAACGAATCCCTCTGGGATTCCCGGAACGAATCCCTCTGGGATTCCCGGAACGAATCCCTCTGGGATTCCCGGAACGAATCCCTCTGGGATTCCCGGAACGAATCCCTCTGGGATTCCCGGAACGAATCCCTCTGGGATTCCCGGAACGAATCCCTCTGGGATTCCCGGAACGAATCCCTCTGGGATTCCCGGAACGAATCCCTCTGGGATTCCCGGAACGAATCCCTCTGGGATTCCCGGAACGAATCCCTCTGGGATTCCCGGAACGAATCCCTCTGGGATTCCCGGAACGAATCCCTCTGGGATTCCCGGAACGAATCCCTCTGGGATTCCCGGAACGAATCCCTCTGGGATTCCCGGAACGAATCCCTCTGGGATTCCCGGAACGAATCCCTCTGGGATTCCGGAACGAATCCCTCTGGGATTCCCGGAACGAATCCCTCTGGGATTCCCGGAACGAATCCCTCTGGGATTCCCGGAACGAATCCCTCTGGGATTCCCGGAACGAATCCCTCTGGGATTCCCGGAACGAATCCCTCTGGGATTCCCGGAACGAATCCCTCTGGGATTCCCGGAACGAATCCCTCTGGGATTCCCGGAACGAATCCCTCTGGGATTCCCGGAACGAATCCCTCTGGGATTCCCGGAACGAATCCCTCTGGGATTCCCGGAACGAATCCCTCTGGGATTCCCGGAACGAATCCCTCTGGGATTCCCGGAACGAATCCCTCTGGGATTCCCGGAACGAATCCCTCTGGGATTCCCGGAACGAATCCCTCTGGGATTCCCGGAACGAATCCCTCTGGGATTCCCGGAACGAATCCCTCTGGGATTCCCGGAACGAATCCCTCTGGGATTCCCGGAACGAATCCCTCTGGGATTCCCGGAACGAATCCCTCTGGGATTCCCGGAACGAATCCCTCTGGGATTCCCGGAACGAATCCCTCTGGGATTCCCGGAACGAATCCCTCTGGGATTCCCGGAACGAATCCCTCTGGATTCCCGGAACGAATCCCTCTGGGATTCCCGGAACGAATCCCTCTGGGATTCCCGGAACGAATCCCTCTGGGATTCCCGGAACGAATCCCTCTGGGATTCCCGGAACGAATCCCTCTGGGATTCCCGGAACGAATCCCTCTGGGATTCCCGGAACGAATCCCTCTGGGATTCCCGGAACGAATCCCTCTGGGATTCCCGGAACGAATCCCTCTGGGATTCCCGGAACGAATCCCTCTGGGATTCCCGGAACGAATCCCTCTGGGATTCCCGGAACGAATCCCTCTGGGATTCCCGGAACGAATCCCTCTGGGATTCCCGGAACGAATCCCTCTGGGATTCCCGGAACGAATCCCTCTGGGATTCCCGGAACGAATCCCTCTGGGATTCCCGGAACGAATCCCTCTGGGATTCCCGGAACGAATCCCTCTGGGATTCCCGGAACGAATCCCTCTGGGATTCCCGGAACGAATCCCTCTGGGATTCCCGGAACGAATCCCTCTGGGATTCCCGGAACGAATCCCTCTGGGATTCCGGAACGAATCCCTCTGGGATTCCCGGAACGAATCCCTCTGGGATTCCCGGAACGAATCCCTCTGGGATTCCCGGAACGAATCCCTCTGGGATTCCCGGAACGAATCCCTCTGGGATTCCCGGAACGAATCCCTCTGGGATTCCCGGAACGAATCCCTCTGGGATTCCCGGAACGAATCCCTCTGGGATTCCCGGAACGAATCCCTCTGGGATTCCCGGAACGAATCCCTCTGGGATTCCCGGAACGAATCCCTCTGGGATTCCCGGAACGAATCCCTCTGGGATTCCCGGAACGAATCCCTCTGGGATTCCCGGAACGAATCCCTCTGGGATTCCCGGAACGAATCCCTCTGGGATTCCCGGAACGAATCCCTCTGGGATTCCCGGAACGAATCCCTCTGGGATTCCCGGAACGAATCCCTCTGGGATTCCCGGAACGAATCCCTCTGGGATTCCCGGAACGAATCCCTCTGGGATTCCCGGAACGAATCCCTCTGGGATTCCCGGAACGAATCCCTCTGGGATTCCCGGAACGAATCCCTCTGGGATTCCGGAACGAATCCCTCTGGGATTCCGGAACGAATCCCTCTGGATTCCCGGAACGAATCCCTCTGGGGATTCCCGGAACGAATCCCTCTGGGATTCCCGGAACGAATCCCTCTGGGATTCCCGGAACGAATCCCTCTGGGATTCCCGGAACGAATCCCTCTGGGATTCCCGGAACGAATCCCTCTGGGATTCCCGGAACGAATCCCTCTGGGATTCCCGGAACGAATCCCTCTGGGATTCCCGGAACGAATCCCTCTGGGATTCCCGGAACGAATCCCTCTGGGATTCCCGGAACGAATCCCTCTGGGATTCCCGAACGAATCCCTCTGGGATTCCCCGGAACGAAATCCGCTCTGGGATTCCGGAACGAATCCCTCTGGATTCCCGGAACGAATCCCTCTGGA
>NW_026917840.1:2500-6416 GCF_035046485.1 Aedes albopictus
CATCATCATCATCATCATCATCATCATCATCATCATCATCATCATCATCATCATCATCATCATCATCATCATCATCATCATCATCATCATCATCATCATCATCATCATCATCATCATCATCATCATCATCATCATCATCATCATCATCATCATCATCATCATCATCATCATCATCATCATCATCATCATCATCATCATCATCATCATCATCATCATCATCATCATCATCATCATCATCATCATCATCATCATCATCATCATCATCATCATCATCATCATCATCATCATCATCATCATCATCATCATCATCATCATCATCATCATCATCATCATCATCATCATCATCATCATCATCATCATCATCATCATCATCATCATCATCATCATCATCATCATCATCATCATCATCATCATCATCATCATCATCATCATCATCATCATCATCATCATCATCATCATCATCATCATCATCATCATCATCATCATCATCATCATCATCATCATCATCATCATCATCATCATCATCATCATCATCATCATCATCATCATCATCATCATCATCATCATCATCATCATCATCATCATCATCATCATCATCATCATCATCATCATCATCATCATCATCATCATCATCATCATCATCATCATCATCATCATCATCATCATCATCATCATCATCATCATCATCATCATCATCATCATCATCATCATCATCATCATCATCATCATCATCATCATCATCATCATCATCATCATCATCATCATCATCATCATCATCATCATCATCATCATCATCATCATCATCATCATCATCATCATCATCATCATCATCATCATCATCATCATCATCATCATCATCATCATCATCATCATCATCATCATCATCATCATCATCATCATCATCATCATCATCATCATCATCATCATCATCATCATCATCATCATCATCATCATCATCATCATCATCATCATCATCATCATCATCATCATCATCATCATATCATCATCATCATCATCATCATCATCATCATCATCATCATCATCATCATCATCATCATCATCATCTCATCATCATCATCATCATCATCATCATCATCATCATCATCATCATCATCATCATCATCATCATCATCATCATCATCATCATCATCATCATCATCATCATCATCATCATCATCATCATCATCATCATCATCATCATCATCATCATCATCATCATCATCATCATCATCATCATCATCATCATCATCATCATCATCATCATCATCATCATCATCATCATCATCATCATCATCATCATCATCATCATCATCATCATCATCATCATCATCATCATCATCATCATCATCATCATCATCATCATCATCATCATCATCATCATCATCATCATCATCATCATCATCATCATCATCATCATCATCATCATCATCATCATCATCATCATCATCATCATCATCATCATCATCATCATCATCATCATCATCATCATCATCATCATCATCATCATCATCATCATCATCATCATCATCATCATCATCATCATCATTCATCATCATCATCATCATCATCATCATCATCATCATCATCATCATCATCATCATCATCATCATCATCATCATCATCATCATCATCATCATCATCATCATCATCATCATCATCATCATCATCATCATCATCATCATCATCATCATCATCATCATCATCATCATCATCATCATCATCATCATCATCATCATCATCATCATCATCATCATCATCATCATCATCATCATCATCATCATCATCATCATCATCATCATCATCATCATCATCATCATCATCATCATCATCATCATCATCATCATCATCATCATCATCATCATCATCATCATCATCATCATCATCATCATCATCATCATCATCATCATCATCATCATCATCATCATCATCATCATCATCATCATCATCATCATCATCATCATCATCATCATCATCATCATCATCATCATCATCATCATCATCATCATCATCATCATCATCATCATCATCATCATCATCATCATCATCATCATCATCATCATCATCATCATCATCATCATCATCATCATCATCATCATCATCATCATCATCATCATCATCATCATCATCATCATCATCATCATCATCATCATCATCATCATCATCATCATCATCATCATCATCATCATCATCATCATCATCATCATCATCATCATCATCATCATCATCATCATCATCATCATCATCATCATCATCATCATCATCATCATCATCATCATCATCATCATCATCATCATCATCATCATCATCATCATCATCATCATCATCATCATCATCATCATCATCATCATCATCATCATCATCATCATCATCATCATCATCATCATCATCATCATCATCATCATCATCATCATCATCATCATCATCATCATCATCATCATCATCATCATCATCATCATCATCATCATCATCATCATCATCATCATCATCATCATCATCATCATCATCATCATCATCATCATCATCATCATCATCATCATCATCATCATCATCATCATCATCATCATCATCATCATCATCATCATCATCATCATCATCATCATCATCATCATCATCATCATCATCATCATCATCATCATCATCATCATCATCATCATCATCATCATCATCTCTCCCCCAGCAGATCCGGTGAGAAATCTCACTCTCCCATCCGGCGGAAGTTCTCGCACTTCCATATTTGGTATTTCTGCTGGAGAAACTCTCTCCCCCAGCAGAACCGGTGGGAAACCTCACTCTCCCATCCGGCGGAAGTTCTCGCACTTCCATATTTGGTATTTCTGTTGGAGAAACTCTCTCCCCCAGCAGATCCGGTGGGAAATCTCACTCTCCCATCCGGCGGAAGTTCTCGCACTTCCATATTTGTTATTTCTGCTGGAGAAACTCTCTCCCCCAGCAGATCCGGTGGGAAATCTCACTCTCCCATCCGGCGGAAGTTCTCGCACTTCCATATTTGTTATTTCTGCTGGAGAAACTCTCTCCCCCAGCAGATCCGGTGGGAAATCTCACTCTCCCATCCGGCGGAAGTTCTCGCACTTCCATATTTGTTATTTCTGCTGGAGAAACTCTCTCCCCCAGCAGATCCGGTGGGAAATCTCACTCTCCCATCCGGCGGAAGTTCTCGCACTTCCATATTTGTTATTTCTGCTGGAGAAACTCTCTCCCCCAGCAGATCCGGTGGGAAACCTCACTCTCCCATCCGGCGGAAGTTCTCGCACTTCCATATTTGGTATTTCTGCTGGAGAAACTCTCTCCCCCAGCAGATCCGGTGGGAAATCTCACTCTCCCATCCGGCGGAAGTTCTCGCACTTCCATATTTAGTATTTCTGCTGGAGAAACTCTCTCCCCCAGCAGATCCGGTGAGAAATCTCACTCTCCCATCCGGCGGAAGTTCTCGCACTTCCATATTTGGTATTTCTGCTGGAGAAACTCTCTCCCCCAGCAGAACCATTGGGAAACCTCACTCTATCACATTTCACTACCGATTGCGCCATGTCGTATTCGAAATCTACTATTATTAATAACAAAAAGAAAATTCTAATTTTACGTCGACCGTTCTTCTTAACACTCGTCATGTAACTAAAGGGAAATTTTTTATCGATCCGTTTGCTTCTTTTTCTTCTCTTGAGTTTATTTCAGTATCTGTCATCAATACACACTCAACGTAAAACTACGTAAAGGTGATTCGATTTTACTCATTACTATTCGCCTCGTATTCACTACACTTCCTACAGTAACTTTTGGTAACTTTTGGGAAACCATCGGATCCCATTTCTTGAGTGGACTTTCCTAGGCATGGTCGCATCGCACGCACGCGAGAGCACCGCCACCAGCTCATCTCCGCTTAAACCGGTGGAGCACC
>NW_026917841.1:0-6321 GCF_035046485.1 Aedes albopictus
AGAGCAAGTTTCACCGATGATGGTGTTGCTGCTGGCTGGCTGGCTCGCTGTTGTTGAACCGGAACCAGCTATGGCGATCAGATTGCTTCGTAATTGTGTTTATGATAGTGTTTCTGGTCGTTTTTTTCGTCCGGCATAAGTGTTCGCTCTCCGGGCGGCGGCGACTAGGGATTTTGACTATCCCCCCCTGTTCCGATCGGTGGAGGTGCTGGGCTGCGACCGACACCGGTGGAGTGAGCGACGCGTGGGAAGATAAACGACCGAACTCAATAAAAGTCATATCATGCGAGAATGGTCGCCGGGTTTTATGGCAATCTCCCAAAGGGATGTATAATGGTGAAGCGGAATCGATGCGATGCTATCCCGTGGGCGGCGTTGATGTGAGAGCGCTTGAGGGGTAAATCGATTCGATTCGATTGTTTATCGGTGATTGTTTGGACAAACATGGGAATAAAAGTTTCGATTGCTATTACAAACATTGGGGTGCGTAATTACGGCGATGAGATTGCTTGATTGTTGAAGGGCTTTCGGCACGGATTCGATTACACTTGAACTTTGTGTTTTTTTTCGGAGTCGTAGTTTATATTTGCTACACAAGCGGATCAAATAATGTCGTTTGAAAGGCATGCTAGGAATCACAAATTAGCAGACGCACATCAAAGATAAATACTATCAAAAACAAGGATTGTGTAAGTAAAAAACAAAAATCCTAAAAATGTGGTGAATAAGCTCTTTGGCAACAAAACACTTATTAAACAACTAAGACAGAGAAGACAGAGAAGACAGAGAAGACAGAGAAGACAGAGAAGACAGAGAAGACAGAGAAGACAGAGAAGACAGAGAAGACAGAGAAGACAGAGAAGACAGAGAAGACAGAGAAGACAGAGAAGACAGAGAAGACAGAGAAGACAGAGAAGATAGAGAAGACAGAGAAGACAGAGAAGACAGAGAAGACAGAGAAGACAGAGAAGACAGAGAAGACAGAGAAGACAGAGAAGACAGAGAAGACAGAGAAGACAGAGAAGACAGAGAAGACAGAGAAGACAGAGAAGACAGAGAAGACAGAGAAGAAGAGATAGAGAAGACAGAGAAGACAGAGAAGACAGAGAAGACAGAGAAGACAGAGAAGACAGAGAAGACAGAGAAGACAGAGAAGACAGAGAAGACAGAGAAGATAGAGAAGACAGAGAAGACAGAGAAGACAGAGAAGACAGAGAAGACAGAGAAGACAGAGAGACAGAGAAGACAGAGAAGACAGAGAAGACAGAGAAGACAGAGAAGACAGAGAAGACAGAGAAGACAGAGAAGACAGAGAAGACAGAGAAGACAGAGAAGACAGAGAAGACAGAGAAGACAGAGAAGACAGAGAAGACAGAGAAGACAGAGAAGACAGAGAAGACAGAGAAGACAGAGAAGACAGAGAAGACAGAGAAGACAGAGAGAGAAGACAGAGAAGACAGAGAAGACAGAGAAGACAGAGAAGACAGAGAAGACAGAGAAGACAGAGAAGACAGAGAAGACAGAGAAGACAGAGAAGACAGAGAAGACAGAGAAGACAGAGAAGACAGAGAAGACAGAGAAGACAGAGAAGAAGACAGAGAAGACAGAGAAGACAGAGAAGACAGAGAAGACAGAGAAGAACAGAGAAGACAGAGAAGACAGAGAAGACAGAGAAGACAGAGAAGACAGAGAAGACAGAGAAGACAGAGAAGACAGAGAAGACAGAGAAGACAGAGAAGACAGAGAAGACAGAGAAGACAGAGAAGACAGAGAAGACAGAGAAGACAGAGAAGACAGAGAAGACAGAGAAGAGAGACAGAGAAGACAGAGAAGACAGAGAAGACAGAGAAGACAGAGAAGACAGAGAAGACAGAGAAGACAGAGAAGACAGAGAAGACAGAGAAGACAGAGAAGACAGAGAAGACAGAGAAGACAGAGAAGACAGAGAAGACAGAGAAGACAGAGAAGACAGAGAAGACAGAGAAGACAGAGAAGACAGAGAAGACAGAGAAGACAGAGAAGACAGAGAAGACAGAAGACAGAGAAGACAGAGAAGACAGAGAAGACAGAGAAGACAGAGAAGACAGAGAAGATAGAGAAGACAGAGAAGACAGAGAAGACAGAGAAGACAGAGAAGACAGAGAAGACAGAGAAGACAGAGAAGACAGAGAAGACAGAGAAGACAGAGAAGACAGAGAAGACAGAGAAGACAGAGAAGACAGAGAAGACAGAGAAGACAGAGAAGACAGAGAAGACAGAGAGACAGAGAAGACAGAGAAGACAGAGAAGACAGAGAAGACAGAGAAGACAGAGAAGACAGAGAAGACAGAGAAGACAGAGAAGACAGAGAAGACAGAGAAGACAGAGAAGACAGAGAAGACAGAGAAGACAGAGAAGACAGAGAAGACAGAGAAGACAGAGAAGACAGAGAAGACAGAGAAGACAGAGAAGACAGAGAAGACAGAGAAGACAGAGAAGACAGAGAAGACAGAGAAGACAGAGAAGACAGAGAAGACAGAGAAGACAGAGAAGACAGAGAAGACAGAGAAGACAGAGAAGACAGAGAAGACAGAGAAGACAGAGAAGACAGAGAAGACAGAGAAGACAGAGAAGACAGAGAAGACAGAGAAGACAGAGAAGACAGAGAAGACAGAGAAGACAGAGAAGACAGAGAAGACAGAGAAGACAGAGAAGACAGAGAAGACAGAGAAGACAGAGAAGACAGAGAAGACAGAGAAGACAGAGAAGACAGAGAAGACAGAGAAGACAGAGAAGACAGAGAAGACAGAGAAGACAGAGAAGACAGAGAAGACAGAGAAGACAGAGAAGACAGAGAAGACAGAGAAGACAGAGAAGACAGAGAAGACAGAGAAGACAGAGAAGACAGAGAAGACAGAGAAGACAGAGAAGACAGAGAAGACAGAGAAGACAGAGAAGACAGAGAAGACAGAGAAGACAGAGAAGACAGAGAAGACAGAGAAGACAGAGAAGACAGAGAAGACAGAGAAGACAGAGAAGACAGAGAAGACAGAGAAGACAGAGAAGACAGAGAAGACAGAGAAGACAGAGAAGACAGAGAAGACAGAGAAGACAGAGAAGACAGAGAAGACAGAGAAGACAGAGAAGACAGAGAAGACAGAGAAGACAGAGAAGACAGAGAAGACAGAGAAGACAGAGAAGACAGAGAAGACAGAGAAGACAGAGAAAGACAGAGAAGACAGAGAAGACAGAGAAGACAGAGAAGACAGAGAAGACAGAGAAGACAGAGAAGACAGAGAAGACAGAGAAGACAGAGAAGACAGAGAAGACAGAGAAGACAGAGAAGACAGAGAAGACAGAGAAGACAGAGAAGACAGAGAAGACAGAGAAGACAGAGAAGACAGAGAAGACAGAGAAGACAGAGAAGACAGAGAAGACAGAGAAGACAGAGAAGACAGAGAAGACAGAGAAGACAGAGAAGACAGAGAAGACAGAGAAGACAGAGAAGACAGAGAAGACAGAGAAGACAGAGAAGACAGAGAAGACAGAGAAGACAGAGAAGACAGAGAAGACAGAGAAGACAGAGAAGACAGAGAAGACAGAGAAGACAGAGAAGACAGAGAAGACAGAGAGACAGAGAAGACAGAGAAGACAGAGAAGACAGAGAAGACAGAGAAGACAGAGAAGACAGAGAAGACAGAGAAGACAGAGAAGACAGAGAAGACAGAGAAGACAGAGAAGACAGAGAAGACAGAGAAGACAGAGAAGACAGAGAAGACAGAGAAGACAGAGAAGACAGAGAAGACAGAGAAGACAGAGAAGACAGAGAAGACAGAGAAGACAGAGAAGACAGAGAAGACAGAGAAGACAGAGAAGACAGAGAAGACAGAGAAGACAGAGAAGACAGAGAAGACAGAGAAGACAGAGAAGACAGAGAAGACAGAGAAGACAGAGAAGACAGAGAAGACAGAGAAGACAGAGAAGACAGAGAAGACAGAGAAGACAGAGAAGACAGAGAAGACAGAGAAGACAGAGAAGACAGAGAAGACAGAGAAGACAGAGAAGACAGAGAAGACAGAGAAGACAGAGAAGACAGAGAAGACAGAGAGACAGAGAAGACAGAGAAGACAGAGAAGACAGAGAAGACAGAGAAGACAGAGAAGACAGAGAGACAGAGAAGACAGAGAAGACAGAGAAGACAGAGAAGACAGAGAGACAGAGAGACAGAGAAGACAGAGAAGACAGAGAAGACAGAGAAGACAGAGAAGACAGAGAAGACAGAGAAGACAGAGAAGACAGAGAAGACAGAGAAGACAGAGAAGACAGAGAAGACAGAGAAGACAGAGAAGACAGAGAAGACAGAGAAGACAGAGAAGACAGAGAAGACAGAGAAGACAGAGAAGACAGAGAAGACAGAGAAGACAGAGAAGACAGAGAAGACAGAGAAGACAGAGAAGACAGAGAAGACAGAGAAGACAGAGAAGACAGAGAAGACAGAGAAGACAGAGAAGACAGAGAAGACAGAGAAGACAGAGAAGACAGAGAAGACAGAGAAGACAGAGAAGACAGAGAAGACAGAGAAGACAGAGAAGACAGAGAAGACAGAGAAGACAGAGAAGACAGAGAAGACAGAGAAGACAGAGAAGACAGAGAAGACAGAGAAGACAGAGAAGACAGAGAAGACAGAGAAGACAGAGAAGACAGAGAAGACAGAGAAGACAGAGAAGACAGAGAAGACAGAGAAGACAGAGAAGACAGAGAAGACAGAGAAGACAGAGAAGACAGAGAAGACAGAGAAGACAGAGAAGACAGAGAAGACAGAGAAGACAGAGAAGACAGAGAAGACAGAGAAGACAGAGAAGACAGAGAAGACAGAGAAGACAGAGAAGACAGAGAAGACAGAGAAGACAGAGAAGACAGAGAAGACAGAGAAGACAGAGAAGACAGAGAAGACAGAGAAGACAGAGAAGACAGAGAAGACAGAGAAGACAGAGAAGACAGAGAAGACAGAGAAGACAGAGAAGACAGAGAAGACAGAGAAGACAGAGAAGACAGAGAAGACAGAGAAGACAGAGAAGACAGAGAAGACAGAGAAGACAGAGAAGACAGAGAAGACAGAGAAGACAGAGAAGACAGAGAAGACAGAGAAGACAGAGAAGACAGAGAAGACAGAGAAGACAGAGAAGACAGAGAAGACAGAGAAGACAGAGAAGACAGAGAAGACAGAGAAGACAGAGAAGACAGAGAAGACAGAGAAGACAGAGAAGACAGAGAAGACAGAGAAGACAGAGAAGACAGAGAAGACAGAGAAGACAGAGAAGACAGAGAAGACAGAGAAGACAGAGAAGACAGAGAAGACAGAGAAGACAGAGAAGACAGAGAAGACAGAGAAGACAGAGAAGACAGAGAAGACAGAGAAGACAGAGAAGACAGAGAAGACAGAGAAGACAGAGAAGACAGAGAAGACAGAGAAGACAGAGAAGACAGAGAAGACAGAGAAGACAGAGAAGACAGAGAAGACAGAGAAGACAGAGAAGACAGAGAAGACAGAGAAGACAGAGAAGACAGAGAAGACAGAGAAGACAGAGAAGACAGAGAAGACAGAGAAGACAGAGAAGACAGAGAAGACAGAGAAGACAGAGAAGACAGAGAAGACAGAGAAGACAGAGAAGACAGAGAAGACAGAGAAGACAGAGAAGACAGAGAAGACAGAGAAGACAGAGAAGACAGAGAAGACAGAGAAGACAGAGAAGACAGAGAAGACAGAGAAGACAGAGAAGACAGAGAAGACAGAGAAGACAGAGAAGACAGAGAAGACAGAGAAGACAGAGAAGACAGAGAAGACAGAGAAGACAGAGAAGACAGAGAAGACAGAGAAGACAGAGAAGACAGAGAAGACAGAGAAGACAGAGAAGACAGAGAAGACAGAGAAGACAGAGAAGACAGAGAAGACAGAGAAGACAGAGAAGACAGAGAAGACAGAGAAGACAGAGAAGACAGAGAAGACAGAGAAGACAGAGAAGACAGAGAAGACAGAGAAGACAGAGAAGACAGAGAAGACAGAGAAGACAGAGAAGACAGAGAAGACAGAGAAGACAGAGAAGACAGAGAAGACAGAGAAGACAGAGAAGACAGAGAAGACAGAGAAGACAGAGAAGACAGAGAAGACAGAGAAGACAGAGAAGACAGAGAGACAGAGAAGACAGTGAAGACAGAGAAGACAGAGAGACAGAGAAAACAGAAAAGACAGAGAAGATAAGAGACACCCAGAAAGCAATGTGGTTACATGCCTCCATTTATCCGCATGCAACATACGCATATTAGTGTGGGTCATCGGAACCG
>NW_026917842.1:0-75000 GCF_035046485.1 Aedes albopictus
TTTGGGCGGAGAATCCGATTATGAAATAATCCGGATACCCCTCAAGAACCCAATTATGGCGATGCAAAAATTCACCTCAACAATGTCATTCAACAATCATTTGAGATGATGCGGCCACTTTTTGCAAAACTGTCAACACAGATAGGAAGAAGAAAAAAATAACAAACTGGAGAAAAAGAAGACCGTCAATCGCGAGTCTCGTCTCAGGTCAAGGAGAATACATTTTACTAAGGTGGCGCAGATAAACATTGCAAACCACTGGTTGTCTCTTCCATTCTTCTGGTGTTCTTATGGAACTGAAATAGTGACGTCACTATTTTAGTTGCATAAGAACACCAGAAGAGTGGAAGAGACAACCAGTGGTTTGCAATGTTTATCTGCGCCACCTTAGTAAAATGTATTCTCCTTGGTCTCAGGTCTCAACCTCAACTTGACCTCAAGCACCCTCTAGTCTTTTTTCGAATGTTACGCGAGAACTCACGTTCTCCGACAAAGTCCGACTCCGACAGCGCGGTCGTGTCAACTTGACAGCAACCTTGCGAGCTGAACGAACCTCTGATGTATTTTCATTTCAGTCGTCTTTTCTGATTCGCATGTGAAAGGAACATTTTTCACAATCAAATTTTCGCAATTTCCGCCGGTATTTACGTTCGCTCGTAAAGGATCACATTGTTTTCTAAAAAGTGCAAGTTACAGTATTGTTTAGAGCATGACTCAAAACTGAAAACGGAAACAAAACCACAGAAAACATCAGGCATCTCGAAGTTTAGCTTGCCTCTTCCTGCCACTGATTGTCGTCGCCCCCACTTGGCAGTGGTATCCGTCGATTCACCTCCAACCTCCCGCACACGGTCTGGTGTTGCGTTTTTCCTATCACTCGGAAGTCTCGGATTGAAACCGTCGCCGCAATTGAAGCCCAAACGCGAGCTGCACCGTTAGACACGGTGGCATCGTTTTACTTTTAGTTTTTTATATTTTTATTTTCCTTTTGAGTTGAATTTATAATTTTTGCCAAAATTGACGAGGAAACGCTGGATTCCATTGTCTTCGAAGCGATGGCTGACAGACTAACCCAGCTTCAGGACACGGTAAATCAGGTAAGTAAACGGTTTAGATTCGTGAGAACTATGAGTAATTTTTCACTTTTTACAGCAAGCGGAACACTTCTGCAACAGCATCGGTATACTGCAACAGTGCTCGGTTCCGAGCAAATTCCCGGGCTTCGAACGGACCGGTTCCCAGACGCCTCAGCAAAACCAACAGGAAGATTACGCGCAACTCTTCTCCACATTGATCTCGCGATGCGCCAAGGACATCGACACGCTAATTGAATCTCTGCCCAGCGAGGAAAGTTCCATCGAACTGCAGGTGCAGGCCCTGAAGCGGCTGGAAATCGAAAATCAGGAACGAGCGGAAAAGCTCGAAGAAGTGGTCCGGAAAGGGGAACTTCTGCTCGAGAAGATCCAGGCGGCCCTGAGTGATATCGCGCAATCCCAGCTCGATATGCAGTATTCGTCGTCGCCCAAAAAGCAATGACTCTCAGCCACAAAAGCAACAGTTTCCGGCAGTGGACGGATGGAACCGTGTTTCGTTCGGCCAACTGCCGTTGCAGCCACTGATACTACCGGTACACCTAGTAACGAAGAGGAAGGATGCTTCGCGAAGGAAAGCGACAAATTCTGTTGATTCTTTTCAGTTTCTTTGTTTTCAATCATTACATTTCGTGTGTGCATCAATTGTGAATTAGTGATAATATTTACATTTAATAAACACATGAAATAATTAAAGGCATAACAATAAGGTAATAATAAAAAATCGACGTTTAGAAACGCGACCATGTTTTTTTTTGTAATTCAAACCTTGATTTAGTCATTTCTTCTGGACATATGATAATTATTATTAATAATATTGATTAAAGACACTTTACCACTTATATGTGGCATTCGTCTCTGGCAAACGTAATAACTCCTAACTTACATCTGACCACCTATTGATTTACATTGAATTGTAAGGGATTAAATCTATATATATAAAAATGAGTTTGAAGTTCCTTTGAGGCAACAAAACTCAAGAACGGGTGGACCGATCAGCATGACTCTTGCATGATTAGATTCGTATTCATGGTGGCTGTGTTTATATGTAATAAAAGTTAGGAAAATTAACTAAAAATGTAAGAAAATAGACAAAATGCTGACTTTTTATGACCTGGGAGGGAAACCAGCACGATCGAATTGAAACCAATCTAGCGTGCGGTGCTATTTTGAGCTCAATAGTTGTCAAACCACCACAAGACGGCAAGACAAAGTTTGCCGGGACAGCTAGTTTCATTATAAATGTCACAGTCTTTAATGAATTTCAAAGCTTTAGCTTCTCTTTGTGCATCGAATGCTAAGATTTCACCGAGTGATCCCTTGATACCACAGCTTGTTCATTGTCCGGTGTAGCCTCTACAGCAGTGATCCTCAGCCTAACTGTCTTTGCGGGCCAAAATTGAATTTTGAACAGCGACTGCGGGCCGCAAGACATTAAAGAGTTTATTTTCAATAAAATCAAGATTCAATACAAAATTCGTTTGTTTGATTTTTACAAATTATTGAACATTAGCAAAGAACCAAACATTCTGTAGTTATCAGGAGGTTTTACTTCACTAGAAAAAATCCTGAAAATCCTAGGAAATTTAAAACAGGATGTAATGATAGTAATATTTAAATTTTGTAGTTCTTAGTATTAATAATTTTGAGCAAATTATTTCAGACTAGCTACTTGTAAGTTATACGAAAAATAAGCATTAGCGATGCTGGCAAGAACAACATGGACCTCTTTATGTTGTAGATGAACTTACAGTGCAGAAGTCCAAGACACGAACACGGATAAATTTCTTGTAATTCCTCTGGATCCAGTTTTGAGAAAATATTGAATGAATTTTCTTACTGCAGCTTAGGAATTTCCTGAGAAATATATTGAACCCTTTTTTTAAATCTTGGAACCGTGTTCCAAAATTTTTTGGGACTTTTCGTGGATTTTATTAAATTTCAGAATGATTTCTAAGAGTTCTCGAAAGAACTGTTGGGAATTCTTGATGATTTTTTAAAGTTTTTCTTGCGTAATTTCTTACGATACCAATGAAAACAAACCTACAGACATAATTTCCTGAGCAATGTGTGCAAGTGTTTGTAGCCAATTTAGAATAGATATTTTAAGAGGAATTCCCTAAAATATTGTAAGGGGAAGAAGAGTTTTCAACGAAATTCCAAAAGTTTGGACAATACTTCCTTTGCATGTTTTGGAATATTTGGAATTAAAAAAAAAAAACAAAATGAACATTTTTTTTAATTTATATTTGGTGACATTAAACAAATTACTAATGACGAGTTCTGCCAGAAGTCCGAAATCCATGACAGAGAACCTGTAAATTTAGCCTTAACAACAGTTTCGGTAGAGACGAACCAGCCAAGGGCAGAAAGTCTCTTTAATAAAGACAAATCAATCAATCAAACAGTTTAAGAATAATTTCGGAACAAAATTCCAAAAAGTAGTCTTTTACAGTTTGTAAAATTTTCAAAAATCTAACAGTTCTTGAAAGACTGTCCGGGATAATGGCAAAGTTCATCAGTAGTTGATATACATTCCCATTAAAGTTTTGAATTATGGTGAAATTTCTGATTTTCATTATGGAATCTTTGAGTGGGCCACTTTCCAATATATTCTAAAATCAATCCGCGGGCCGCACAAAACCTTGTCGAGGGCCGCATGCGGCCCGCGGGCCGCAGTTTGGTGACCACTGCTCTACAGTCTATGAAGATGTGTTGGACCGTAAGCTGAGTCCCACAATAGTTGCACACAGGTGGGGGCTTCTTGTTGATTATAAACGAGTGTATTAGACGAGTGTGTCCTATTCGTAGCCTCGTCAGAACTCGTTGTTCGGATGCACATTTACGATCCGGATATTTAATGGGCAAATGTTTGATTTGCCGTAACTGCAATTGGTGCTGACGCCATTCGTTCTCCCATGTTGACCAGATATTCCGCTCTTTGGCGTTTATGACGTCCTGGGCAGGTATAGGGATGTCAAGCTTTTGCTTGTTGCGCGCTTGTTTGGCCAGTGCGTCTGCTCGTTCATTTCCGTTGATACCACAGTGACCTGGGATCCAGCAAAAGGTGATGTTCTGTTCTGTTGAGATGTTCTCTACTGCTTGAATCCATGGAAGTTTAGACCGACCTCCCTGGATGGCGTCTAAACAACTAGCGGAATCAGTAAGTATGATTGTGTCTTGAATATCGTTGCAGTTAGATACGGCAGTCAGGAGGCCATACGCCTCTGCTGAGAATATGCTACAAACATCTGGTAAAGAGTGGCTATCCTCCTCGTTCCCTATCACTCCCCCAACGCCAGTGAAGGGGCCGTCTTTTGAGCCGTCCGTGAAGCACTTGGTGTGATATGAGCCTCTGTACGAATTTGCACTGTCCCGCTCACTCCCACAGAAAATTTGAAAACACCGCGCACAGTAAAAGTCACGTTTGACTTTTACTGTGCGAACTGTTTTCAAATTTTCTGTGGGAGTAAGCAGTACGCCAGATTTATGCAGAGGCTCATTTGTACCGATTTGTGATGAAGGATTGGAACACTGGGATTACGATACTCTTGTTTGCGCCTGCTTTGATGTTGTTTTTAATGTGGTTATCTATGCGTGGAGGGTGTGTGTTCCATTCTCGATCGGTGTTTCGGAGGGTGGGGCATACATTAGGCAAAGTATAACCTGTAGATTGCTGAAGCAGGGTTTTTGCTCTTGACACCAGAGGGTAGTTGGACGCGGTCGAAGTTTTCTCCAGTAGCCGTACTGCGAGTTGCGCCAGTCGTTGTATTAGTGCCAGGCGGAAAGGTAGGCATCCAGCTTCAGCCATGACAGAGGGGATAGTATTGGGCCGTTCTTTCATTAAACAGCGGAAACTATAGTGCAGGAAAATACTGTAGAGAAATAAACTTTATTAATTAAAGTAGACTAATTGACAAACGAACGTGTCCACACATGAATGGCGTATCACTGAATGAAAGCACATTGAATGGCGCGCAAGGGAATCGCGCCGTCGCAGCAGGCGGTGCTTTGTGCTGCCAGATGCGAAAGCTCACAGTTGTCAGCACAGCCGTAACGGTTAGAGCATTTCGATCGTTGCTCCATCCAATAGATAGGGCTGGTAACAAAAACCCCGGAAGACAAGCGTACTTGCAAGCGTACTACTGCATTGTATATTGGCCCTAATATCCGTTCCATGTCTTCGATGTTGGTGCTGGTCAGTCCCAACACGAACAATAATTTTGATACTACTAGCGCTGATCCCGCTTTTAATAGGGTGGCTTTGGTGCTTCTCTTTAGCCGACATCCTAGGATTCGAAGAATGTTGAT
Source organism: Aedes albopictus (assembly GCF_035046485.1). Taxonomy (NCBI): domain Eukaryota; kingdom Metazoa; phylum Arthropoda; class Insecta; order Diptera; family Culicidae; genus Aedes; species Aedes albopictus. Next base: position 5,403 of record NW_026917842.1, read on the forward strand.
CCTTACGCGGCAACTACTCTTGACTGATAAGCTAGGTGTTGTTTAAAATTGATGTTCGAGTCCACCCAAATTCCTAATAGGGTATCGCGCTACTTGGGCGGTGGCTTCTATATTCGTCTGTTTTCCACTATAACTCATTCCATTTTGAACCAATTGACTTGAAATGTTGTACACGGCTAGATACTATACCTATCTCACTGCATTCCAAAAATTGTGTCAATTGGTTCAAATTTGACTGAGTTATAGTGGAAAACAGACGAAAATAGAAGCCACCGCCCAAGTGGCGCGATTCCCTATTTTCATTTTCCGTACTTGTGGTATAGGAGAATTGTTTATTCTAATGGATCGACCTCGTTTTCGGTGGCGTTGGCGGCAGCAATGAAGAAGCTTAGATTTAGAAGGAGCGATAGAGAATCCGACGCTAGCAGCCCATTCCATGGCAGCTTTGACGGCTTTGAACTGATGAACGATTGCTTCCCTTCACGACCAGAATGACATCATCGGCGTAAAGCAGGATCCGTTAAAGCTTCCGATACAGCTTTTCCGTTGTTGGTAAAGCCATTGGGAAGGTTGAGTGTGATTGTACTGGTAGTCCTTTTGCCTTGAAGCCTGTTTATCTTGTTCCAGACTTCACTTGCCGGGGTGTTCGGGTTGATGCTTCCTTGACGAAATCCTCCCAACATGTTTGCTTCGCATTCTCAATAGTTTGAAATAGTCTATAATCACGAAACGCGCACGCGAGATAAGACACGACACTTATGATTCTTAGGGCCGATTTCTTCACCTACCCGGCTTAACGACGTAAGCCTGGTTTATCTTAAACCACACTTAAAGTTAAGCCAAATTCTTAAACCAGGTTTAAATATTTGCATTTCTTCACACCGGCTTAGCAAATGAAGGCGATGGCTTACGCTAAGCCAAGCTTAACGAAATTTCCCATGTCATTCCAGTGACTTTCCAATGGAAACGTCATTTTAAGCCGCCGATATTTTGAAATGCCCGTTATATGCAGTATGGAGTAACACAATAACAAAGCATCCGCTGAAATATTAGCAGGAAAAGCGAAATCGCGGGGTAAATTTTTCGGATACAGGAGGAAATTGACAATGATGAATTACCTAGATTGTTATTTTACCCAACGCTAGTATCGAAGATCTTAGATTTGGTACCTACTCCATATGATCGTTCCACAACATTTGATGGTGTTCGAATTTGTCTTTCATTGTATTGGGTTTCTCATAAAGTGACCAGACGTCCCGGATTGTGCGGGACAGTCCCGGATTCAAGCAAGTCGTCCCGCATTGTAAAGCGTCCCGGAAATGTCCCGGATTTCAAGAATAGCTAAAATATGTTTTATTCTTGACAGCTCTATTTGACACATATGTTGAACTACTTCTGTTCTTCTTAAAATCCAAACTTCGGACAAATTTAAATAGTAGAAAATGAAAAAAATACCTTTTTTCATGAATCAACTTGGCTCACGTTGCTTGTTTTTTTTTACTATTTCTTTGATTTCGTGAATTTTACCTAAATGCAAATTATTCACGCATATTGCTCGATTATTGTAAGCTCTTTGCAAGTGAATTTGAAGAGTTTTTGCCAGAACTTTTGTTCACCTTTTTTTCAAAAATATTCCTCAAAGTATATCCAGAAATATAGATACATGCACACACACACAATAGCAACCCACAGGGCATTCTTTGAGTAATACAAATCCCATCAGATAAAACCCCAAGAGAAGCATACCAAAGGCTGCTGGGTTCGTGGAAAAAAATAATAGAACTTTGAAAGCGAGCATGAATTTTAGTTGAAAAATCTAAATGAATTGTGAAATATCATTTTAAGAAATGTTTGAGTAATGCCAGAAAAGTTCCAATGAACATAGTGCAATTGCGTTAGATACGAATCTTCCAGCGAAATACTGAAAAAATGCCTTAGTAACCTCTCAGGAAAAGTTTTCGAGGGACATTGTAGAAATTTTTCAATTTACCTGCAGTCCCTTCAAGTCCAAAAAAAGCAAAGTCCAGCTATTCATCTACGAATGCCTGAAAAAAATCCTCAAGTTTGTTTTTTCCAAAGTTTTCACTAGTAAGGCCGGAACAAATCTCATTTTCTTCTTTTGTCACTTTGCTCGTTGACTCGACAAGGGGGGGGGATGATAAATAATAAACGTATTTCATGAAAAATTACCCAAACAATTAAGCAAAGTCGTCAAACCCATCGGATTGGTTAAGAAATTTTCTCGGCGACTCTAATTTCACTTTAAAATTTTTAAATTATTTGTGTCCCCCCTCAAAATTTCGAATTCCGACAAAAATGTTCCGAGGGGGGGGGGGGGGGGGGGGGTGACATTAGAGAAAATCGAAATTTGTGTCAGCCTAATTCTTTTGCACAAAAATATTTTCAAGATTTCTCCAACATTTCCCTCAACAGATGTTCCAGGACTTTTTCAGAAATGATCATGGGATTTCTATAAAAGTTACAGTTTTGTAAAAAACTCTTTCCTGAATTTTCTCCAGCAATTTCCTTAAATGTTTGAACAGAAGTTTTTCATTATAAAATATTGAGGCATTTCGAAAGAATTCTCTTGAAATGTTTAGAGATAAATTTCAGGAAAACCCAAAAAGATGTAAATTTATTCACAAGAATCTATAAAATAATTTTGTTATGTTCTTAAATTTGGGGCCTTGTTTTTAAGTATCTTTATTTGATAAACATTTCAATCGAATTCATATTAATTTCAGAATTTTTCAAAAATTTAACGATTATTTTTACTTTTCTATTTGTTACGCCTGCAACCTATATTTTGATATAATAGTTTTTTTTTGTTGAATATTGTCATTCGGTGACTGAAAAACTTACAATTTGAGTTATGTAAAACTGTGTCCCGCATCAGTGCAAAACATATCTGGTCACTTTAGTTTCTCATTAATGTTTAGACTACTGTGACAATTTGAGAATCCACTGAATCATCATTTCTCAGCGTTATTTCATACAAATTAAACTTATTTTGTTTACACGTTGTGCATCCGACGCCCCTGCCATGAACTCAACCGAACTTCTAGATTGAGTTTAAATAAGGGCGAAAGTAACATGATCGATTTCTCTTCATCGACCCTCTCTTCTTCAAATTAAACCGACAAGATGCAAGTTTGATTATACTTTTTGGTCATAAAACGCTAGGTTGGGATGCGATCTTGCGTCCAAACGTAAAAAAGTTTAATCAAACTTGCATCTTGTCAGTTTAATTTGAAGAAGAGAGAGTCGATGAAGAGAAATCGATCATGTTAGTTTCGCCCTTATTTAAACTCAATCTAGACTTGTGTATGCCAGCCGCTGCGAAGTCGTGTGCGAAATTCGACTGTGATGATAATGAATTTCGGCCGAGTCTAAATGGGTGCAAATGTCGCAATACAAAGTTGATGTGCCACATTGCAAAAAAGGCGTTGATTTAATGTTTGTATATGCAGAATCGCCTTCTAATAAATAATCTCCATTATCGCCCTGTTACAGAGTTGCATTTCGGTAGTGAGTTTTTGAAAATGTGTTGGTCGTGAGATGCTTCACAGTGTAGACCATTTTTCGAATATGTTTAAAATTTTGAACTACAGCAATGTTCAAGTTCAACTAGAAACTGAAATCCCCTAATAGAAACAGTTTATTCAACTTTCATTCCATTCGTTGGCGGGTTTTAATACTTTATTTAAAAAATGCTTATGTGCCGTTCACAAATTACGTAACGCTCTAAAGGAAAGGAAAATATGATTTTAATATAAAAATGTGTTAATACGATGCATGCTGTCTTGTACTAAAATATAAAACGGAACGTTTTTTTTGCAGTGCTGAAAGTGTAATTTCGACCTATTTAGATTCAATGTCATCGAATATCTTCTAAAAGGGCAATTAACATTTATCATGAAAAAATGGGATTACATGTGCCCCGTAAAAATCGAGTTTTGCAACGAGTTGCAAAACATTTTTGCAATGAAAAACAAGCTGTACTATAACCGTGACAATTTGGCATTATGATTCATAATACAACCGAAATCACAAAAATTATGAATCATGTTGCAATTGTTTGGTAAAGTACGAAAAACTAGTCCGTTGTGATACGGCAAGTGTAAATCAAATTTCATAGTGCTGAGTTGCAACAAGATATTTAAAATCTACTTGCGTCATTTTTAGATAGGGGATCCACGTATTCACGGAACTTACGTATTTTCGGCAGTTTTGTTCTATTCGTCATGGGAGGTTTTTTGAAACCTATTGAACTCGAAGTTGGCCTCAAATCCTTCCAAAGTTAGCTGAATGATATGTTCATGTTTCAGGTATTTTGGCCGACGAAAATAACAAACCTGCCGATAATATCCAACGTCACCTTATTTGGTATTCAAAATAAGTCATGTTTAGAAGTACACCACGAAAAATACTTCTTATATTTAGAATTATGAGTCAAAATGCTGAATACAGTATTGTTCCGATTTTATCACGCCCCTTTTAAAAACTGCTTTTAAATGTTCTTCAAAATATAAACTCATTTTCAATATTTTTACCGTCGCAAAACGAGCCTTCAACATTCATCTTGAAGAAGAGGGGAAACACTTGCTCCCGAATGTAACAGCAAATTAATGAAAAATAAAGGACTGACGCGCGGAGGGCGTGATAAAATCGGAACATTACTGTATTCGATGGGCTAAACTTGATTAGAACTAAGTTTTTGTATGAAACCAGTGTATAAAAACGTAGAAGATTTTTTTTAAGTGTCATCCTAATTTTGTTTGTTATCTCTCAAACCATAAGAGACAAAAATATGTTTATTATGATCTGAAATTATGGGAGGACCGGATTAAATTAAATAGAAACTTCTCAATGCAAATGTACTTTCGACTTCCAACTCAGGATGACAAATTTCCAAAATTATCAACACGGAGCCTTTTTGAAGACTTTCAATCTAATGTAAAACTTGATTGTCCCAAAAACCGATGTTGAATATTTTATATTGACGACGCGCCGGCTGTAGATTATCATTTTCTTTATCATCGCCTCCATCCGTATCCAAACATGTTTAATTAAAAATATTTTCTGCTGTTTCAAAAATTTAGCCATGAAGCAGGTGAAGAAACCCAAACTCTGCAATTTGCGGCTTAAGCCTGGCTTAGCGCTGCTAAGCCACCTCAGAGCACCGCTTAAAATAAGCCACACTTAACGTAAACCGTAGCTTTATTAAACCGGGTTTAGTGGTTAAGCCGAGGTGAAGAAATCGAAAAAAAGTTAAGCCCGGCTTAAAATTTTGCTAAGCCTTGTTTAAAATTTAAGCCCGGGTGAAGAAATCGGCCCTTACAATCGTCAAAATAATTAAAGAACCATAAGTGTCGTGTCTTATCTCGCGTCGCATTTCGTGATTGTCGTGTTTGTTCTTACGTTAGCACTAAAGGGCGATTTCTTCACCCTGGCTTAAGCGTTAAAATAGGTTTAACTATATGAAAGAAATCGGCCCTAATGCGAGGTATGCACTTCAAACGGAATCGCTCAAGTAATTTTCGTTCAGTGCATTATTTTTCCGTGACCGGAATGGTCAAGAAATTTAACACAGCAAGCTTCATTTGATTTGACGTTTCGTTTCAGCTCCGTACTAGGAACCGGAATAAAGCGACGCTTTCTCATTTCTTGAGCGATTCCTTGCCTGAATTTCCCACGCATCGAGATAGGCTAAGAAATTTCGTGCGATCTGCGTACTACCCATAAGTACACAAATTAAAAGTGAAATAGTTTAGTATCAATTATCAAAGCCTACCCGCTAATTAACCTAAGGTTTGCTTCTCAACACCCCCTCTCAAACCTAGCGCCTGGCGATGCTTCTTGAAAACATCCGTCGGTAGGCCTTTGGTGAATAGATCAGCAACTTGATTTCCGGTTGGAATATACTGCACTTCGATTTCGTATTCTACAATGCGTTCTCGTACAAAGTTGTCCTCGAAGATGACTACTGGTGAATCCGGGTCCACTCCGAATTCCGTAGCAAGATAACGAAGACAAATTGCTTCACATGCCGCTTGGCTTAGCGACACGTATTCCACCTCGGCTGAGGATAACGATACCGTTGACTGCTTGCGCGTAACCCATCAGGTTACATTGTTTATCTGTATTAACGAGATTTTTAACCCTAGGCTACCCAGTAGGCCGTCCCTTATTTTGCAAAAATTGGAAATGTTATAAGTTCGTTAGTGGAAAATGACCGTTTTAGCTAAGAAATGATCGTGTCAAAATTTGAAGACCGTATCTCGAGGCTAAGTGGTCCCTCAAGGGGCCTAAAGTTGTCAAAAATTGTATGGGACCAAAAAAACATGAAATTTTTTTCGACAAAAAAATACGCTATTCCACTAAAACCTGTGATTTTAGGACCCTGAAGGGCCAAAAATGTGCTTAGATTTGCGATATCTTTACTCGTTTTTGAGTTATTGAACAAAATAGGGTAAGTTTCTTTCGGAATCTAAAAAAAATGGTCAAAAATGCTGATTTTTCAGTTGTTTTTTGTCAATATCTTGGAAACGAGTAGAGATATCGCAAATCTAAGCACATTTTTGGCCCTTCAGGGTCCTAAAATCACCGGTTTTAGAGGAATAGCGTATTTGTTTTGTCGAAAAAAATTTCATGTTTTTTTGGTCCCATACAATTTTTGACAACTTTAGGCCCCTTGAGGGACCACTTAGCCTTGACATACGGACTTCAAATTTTGACACGATCATTTTTTAGCTAAAATGATCATTTTCCACTAACGAACTAATAATATTTCTAAATTTTGCAAAATAAGGGACAGTCTACTACCCAGGCTACAGTGTTGTCGAATATCTTGAAACAGAAACCCGATGTAGATCTCCTATCGTTTACATCGCTGCCTAAATCTGCATCCACGTAGTCGATCGTCCTTGCTGCGACTGTGTAGACGAGTGAGAAGTCCTTCGTCCCTTGAAGATACCGCATGACTAGTTTCAGGTCCTTCCAGTGTTTTTCGGTTGGTACATTGTGGAAGCGGCTGAGGAGATTCACTGCCGCACATATATCCGGTCGAGATGACAGCATGAGGTTGCTTCATAAAAACCGTTTCCTACAGATCCTTGTTCAACAACGCCGTTCGTACATCTAATTGGTGTAGATGCAATTTCCGTTGAACAGCAACAGACAGTAACGTGCGAACTGTGCCCATCCGAACCACCGGAGCGTAGGTTTCTTGGTAGTCCAGTCCGTACCGTTGAGAGCAACCCTTTGCAACTAGCCGCGCCTTGTATCTGCTAACCGTATCATCGTCATTGTACTCGATATAGAAGACCCACTTACATGGCATCGCACGACAGCCATCCGATAGGTCCACCAAGTTCCAGGTGCGGTTCTTCTCCAGGGATTTGAGTTCATTATTGATCGCCAGCTGTTATATTGGCCAGTCGTCTCATTTCTTCGCTTCGTCGATGGTCTGAGGGAGATTCTGGATGTAGCTTTCGGCATTCAACGCAAACGCTCCTTACAAGTGATAGTCGGAAAACTTTTCCGGTTGCTTTCGGTTCCTGTCGATTCGTCGTTCCGCTTTGGTTTTTTTCGCTTCCTCGATTTTATCATTAGTTCCTGTTCCATATCCGACACAAGATGGTCCTCCGTGTAGACGGGAGCTAACTTGGGCTTCGATTTTTTCACCAAAACGTCTCTAGAAACGACAACTTTCCGCTTCTCTAGGTCCCACATTCTAGTCTAGTCTAGTCACAGTCTAGTATTAGACTTTCAAAACGAAAATGTCAACTAGAAGATCACCACAGAGGACGGAATTGTAAATCGACCGCGTTCTGACTAATTGACCTTTCTGACATTATCGACGACAGAACCTATCGTGACCCATACATCGACTCTGACCACTGGTGATGGTCAAACTGCACCCAAAATATTCCGTCATAAACAATGTAGGTACAATAACGGTGACCGTGTCGGTACAACCTGAAGTGACAGAAGCTACTGGATGTCGTCTCAGCATATGCGCAGAATCTTGATGCAAGATTAACCTTCCTAATGCATCACGTTGGGAACAGCTCGTTGACGTAGTCCACGGTTTGGGTCAAAAATGACCCTAATGTATAAGGAGGGTTAACTTGTGTTGTCGATACCGAGAAGATAGAGGCATAATACCCCCGACACGAATCAGAAAACATCGCAAGCTGGGTTGCGCAGTGACATAATAGTGTTACGTTTGTAAATTGTTGTGAACATTTTGTCAGTTTATTTTGTATGTTATACTAAGGTTTGTCCCTGTCTGAAATTTAATGTGCATTTATAGCGCTTCAAACATTTCAGGAGCGATCCAGTACAAAACACGCAAGCCGCCCCCTAACACGGACATCAAATTGTAGACGGTCTTGTGTTGTTGCCCAAATCAGGATGCCCCCTTAGGATTAGAAATTCCTAGACCAAAACGAGCTATGAATGCAGCAACAGATGCTGCGAACTAAAAGGCGAAGTGCCAAACAAAATACAATTCTAGGATGACTCATGGACCCAAACCAATAAATTAAACCTCGTCATCCTGGGTTCAGACTTCGTTATCTATTTAGATAACTGGGCACAATTAATGTTATGTGTTGCATGTTTGTGTTTTGTGCATTTGTAATGTTCCATTTTATTGTTCGTATCTAGTGCCCAAACGTGGGGCCTGATACGGAAAATAAAATGACCATTCGTAAGGTTCTAATGTATCGTTACAATAGGGCGACATCCGATTTGGTGGCGAAACGACAATGTCAATCCCATTACATATTGCATTTATGCCGCTAGTTTACGCTAGTTTCAAATGTAGAGAACTATGGTGTTCTGATCCCACTTTTCCCCTGTGAAAAGGTATAAGTCACTGAGCCGCCAAGAAATTCGAAGACCTCTATAGTGGAACTTTATAAGTAAATTCGTTTAACTAAGCATAAATTGATCCTAATTTCTGTTTTACAGGGCCTTATACTAACAATTTTACACTGTGGTCGCCTTCCATCTCGTTTAGCGTCGAATTTCTTTCAATGAGCATTCTCGTTCCACGAAGAAAATACAATACCTACCCCCTAGCCAGAGCATCGCCTCTTAGTTGAGAGTTCCACGACAGCCTTGTGCGCCACAAAGACATGGGATTTTCTCGTCCTCCAGCGGGAACTTGTAGTCGTAGGTAATCTCCTCATTAACTCCGATCGCTTGCTTTGAGTAGATGACGATCTTCTTCTCCGACTCGATCGTGATCACCTTTGCGTAGCAGTTTGGCTGTAAGTATCGAGCAATGGATAGAGACGGCTGGTTAGAGGTTACTCAAGATTACAGGCTTTCGCAACTGTTTTGCCTGGTTCTGATTTTTTGACACTACCCTCGAATTACACTTTTTGTAGTGATCCAACCCTGAAAATGGTCACCATATAGGATTGCTCACTGACTGCTCACCCAGCCAATCTGTATAGCAAAGTACATGAAAACTCGGATGATTTTTAGTCTTTTGTTTGGTACTCCGGTTTGTCATGTTAGATATGGTTCAAAATGAAGAAAACAGTTATTGATGCCCTGAATAAACGCAGAAGAATAGGTATCTATATCTAGATTTAGTAAGCATTTTTATCTATGCAAGGAATTTTGTTTCCTGGATATGTTATATTGTGTAGGCACCAAACTTTGCGCATTTGAGTGATAACCACTCCTTTAAAACCAATGTTTTTCTACATTCATATTTTTCCCACATGTTAGCTAGGTATTATACCGTGGAAAAAAGTATGCATGATCAGCAATATTGTTTAACGATGTTTTGAAAAGTCCGCAAAATACCTATTTGACAAATAGTTGTTTTCAGCAAGCAGTAGAAACACTTAGGGATTTACTGTTCGGGGTGACGATAGGTAACCTAATGTTTGGAAAAGTGTATTTCGAGGAAGTGATACCCAAGTGGTCAAAACGGATTTCCAGTATACTTTGATACCAGGCAACTAAACCCCACGACTTCAGAAGATACTTACATTACAGCTGTGATTGATGAACCGCGCCAGATTGCCGCACTTGGTCGCATCGATGATGGTCTCCATGTCGATGCGGAACAAATACGAACTTCCGATACCGATGGCTTCGTACTTGGTTTCCCGCAGATCTGCCACCGAAGGTCGTACCATCTGTCCGACGTACTCGATGACCATCTCGTCCGCCGCGATCGGTTCCATGGCAAACAGACCCCAATCGTGGATGGCCGACTTGGCGAACTTGAGCTGCTTCTTCCGGAACTTCAGTTGGTTGAACTTGAGCAGTTCGGACTCCGTACTGGCACCGAAGGCGGTCAACAGGCGCCGCTGGTTGGAGCGAGCTTCCCGGGAAAGACCTTGCATTTTGGTGGCAGCCTTGGCGGTTTCAATGTTGTTCAAGTGATTAGCGGCAGCCGTTCCCTTCAGATGATGGTACTTATATTTGGCCTTTTCACGAGGATCTATTTTGTAGAAGCCTTGAGTTCGCGCCGATCCCGTAGAGTGCTGCTTGATGTCCGATACGGATTCTTTGTCCTTTTTCCGCTTTTTGGCCGGTGGTGGGACAAAGCTTCGTTCCGTGGTACAGTGATCTACCCAATGGGTAGCGTTTAGCCAGTAGCTGTTGGCATCATCGCTGAGTAAGAGTTCGTAGCTCTGTTTGATGTACTGGATATCCTCAGCGTCTATTCCACGTGTCAGGAAATCATAAAGAATAGCCATTTCCGAGTGCATGTCCCGTTCGTAATACTTGGCAACTGGTACGAAGGATTGCTGTTGCTGTCCGAAGGGTACCAACATTTGTGACGCTGCGGCAGCATTGGCCAACTGTGCAGCGACGGATTTCTCCTGTTTTTCCGACCGTTTCTTGTGTTTGGCTTTGGGTGTTCCAGGTTCTTTCTTGGGTCGACCGACAGGTCGTGCGGCCGACGGTGAAGGAGTAGGAACGGTGGGTGTCACTGGGATGGACGGAATCACATCTTGAATGGATGCACCTGGTGTTCCTGGGATTGCACTGCCTACGATGTCGTCGTTGTTGGTATAACCGTGATCATGTGCTAGCACATCGTCTGATGAAGGGGCATATTTGTTGGCAGATTTAGCGACCGGCGCATAGGAATCTGACTGGGGATGAGGTGAGGATGACGACGGCGATGCTGACGGCGGAAGCGAATAACAGTGATCGAGAGCCACTTGACTAGCTTGACTGGAACCACCATCGGACGAGGCAGGGGAAGCCTTCGCTGCTCTTCGCGCCGCTTCTTCGTCAGCCGAGAAGAAGTCATCCGATGAGCTGAAGGGAGCTGTGCCACCGAGAGCCGTAACCCGAGGAGGCAGAATCATGGTGGTAGGGGCCGTGGCAGAAGGCATAATCGGAGGCAATTCCACAGGAGCTGGAGGAATTTCTGGCGCGGGAACAACATTTGGTGGTACTCCGTTGGTATCTTTTGCTTTCTTTCCGCCCTTTGCTCTCGATTTAGCCGGCTTCTTAGGTGCCTTTTTACCGGCGGTCGATGGTGCTGGAGCCGAGCTGAGGGGATCTTTACACAAGTCCAATATTCCGGCACCTGGCGTCGGAGGCGGTTGAGTTGTGAGTGGAGTAATTGGCTCGCCAAAGCTTGAACCAGTTTGCAATAATGGAACGGAAGCATTTTTCCTATTATTCCGGGCTCCTTTGGCGGGAGATTTCGTGGTTGGGGGTGGAGGTGGAGCGGCTGCTGCGGCTTTAGCTGCTTCTTCTGCCTCCAAAGCCAAACGGGCCTGCTCTTCCTGGAACTCTCGTTCGATTTGCTCCAGGTATTCGGCCTTCCGTCGTTGTTTCTCTTGGTACTCACGTTCCTCCTCGGAATCGCTGTAAATTCGATCCAATTCGTAGAGAGACTTTTTGGGAGATTCACGACCTGGCGTCCGCGGTGGTTGCTGCGTAGGTGGACTCTCATCCACGTCCGGTGACAGATCTTCGTGCAGCTGCTCCAATGGCAGCATCGGTGCAGCAGGTTCCGGCGGCGGAGCAACGACTGGGGGAGGTGTAGTAGTTTCGCGATTTTGCGACCCAGCAGCAATAAATCCTTCCGGACTTCTACTCCGGGCTTTCTCGGTAGACACGGGAGGAAGTATTTCTTTGCGGGGTGGTTTGCTTGGTTCATCCGAATCGGAATCCGAGTATATTTTGGCTTTATTGCGGGAACCGGCGCTGCTGGATGGAAGCGAGAATTTACTGCTTGGATGATCCAGGTCATCGTCGCTGTCGGAATCGGAGTATATCCGCTTCTCACGCTTGTCTCGGGAGGCCGACGATTGCTGTTTCTGGTTCGTGTATGACATTTCCACATCGGTAAGCGAGGCGGAATCACTGCTTTCCTCGGATTCAGTAGCACTGCTTTCCTCTTCGCTTGAGGAGGTGAAGAATGATGATGCGCTGAGTTTTCGTTTCTCCGTACGAGATATTACGGTGGCGGAAGACGTTCTGGAAACGGGGACAGCAGTTGTACCAGTAGACCCAGACGGAGGCGGAGTTTTCGCTTTTGTTTGCGACGTATTTGGTTGAGAATCGGTTTCTTTTTCGGAATCCGAACCGTGCACCATATCCTCCTGATCGCTGCGCCTGGAATCTTCGTCATCCTGGGGAACTGGGCTGGGTTGTTTACGTATCCTGCGGAAACTGGGCATCTTGGGGATTGTGGCCCGTAGACCTAGTCCTATGTAACTACTGTTACTGTCCAGATTATCGTAGGTCTGATTCAGCAGTTGGTTGATGTCCGGCGCTTTATCCACCTTAGCCACGGTTAATGGAGTTATGTCGTTCAGTACGTCCTTGGTTTTGCCTTTGCTCTTAAGTTCCTCCTCGTCCCACCACGCTTCGTACTTTTTGTATGCCGTGTTTTCAATCATCTTCTTGTTGAAATCCTTTTTCAGTATTTGCTTCAACTCTGCTGTAACGCGTTCTATAACAGCTGCAATCGCATCTTCGTAGCGGTCACGTTTCTTGCGTTCTCGTTCCCGCTCTTTGGAATATGACCGGTAGCGATCGTCGTGGTTGTAAGAGTCCTTCTTGCTTGGTGAGAAGCCATACGATTGAGATGACGGTACCTGGTAAGGATAGGCGGCTCCGGTGAAGCCCGCCATGTAGGGATGCATGTAGCTGTTTTGGTAGTAGCCTGATTGATATTGCTGATAGGAGGACTGGGAGTATGTTTGGGAATAATAGTAGGATGGATCAGTTCCGGGTGGAGCTGGAGGATATCCCATTCCGGGTGCGATACCAGGAGGATACACATAAGAGAATGAGTCGGCCGGTTCCGGGGGAGGTGGTGCATCCGGAGCTGGATCCGCCGGAAGTGGTGGAGCTTTGGAATCTTCATTTTTGCCGTCAGTCGACGACAGACTTGACAACGACATTTGATCGTTATCACGTTTGATAATGTCTTCCATGTAGGGTTTGGCCGTCGGAATGGGAGGAGGACTTTCCTTAGCAAGAATATCGTCTTCACTGGATGATATATCGCTGGCCATTTCCTCTTTAGGCGGTTCCAACTTGATTTCTTTCTTGACTTGAACTTTCTCGGGCGGAGTTTCTGGTTGCTCCTCTTCTTTAATTTCCTGCTTGATCGGAACGTCCTGACTCTCGTCGCCTGTTTCCCCTTCCTCTTTCTTTTCTTCCTCTTCGGCGTCACTAAGTTGAAGAAAGGGTGCACCTCCAAAGGATTTGTCTTTGAACAGCATCGCAATTCTAGTGTCCAAATCTAGCGCAGATCCACTGTTGTCATCATCCGCGGTGGGTTCACTTTTTGGCTCTGGTGGACCAGGAGGCGTCGAAGGTGCTTTTGCTGGTGGCTGAGAACTCTCCTCAAGGTCCCACATGTCCGAATCGTCCAAAACTGTCTCTCCACCTAGATTAGATTTCCCACTGGAATTAAATTTACTGGACGGAGGTGGTGGAGGGGCCTTGGGTTTGTCGTCAGGTGGAGGCGGAGGAGCCCATGAACTCGATGGTGCCGCGTAGCTACTTGCTCCAGCCATTGCTGAAGGCATAGTAGGATAACCATAAGTTCCATAATCGGAAGCACCATAGCCATAGCTGTAGTCGTACTGAGAATACCGACTACTGTCATAGCTCATGTCATTTGAGTAACTTCCCGATTCACCGTACCAGCCATAGCCTCCACTTTTGCTTCTCCGCCGATTGTCTCGATCTCTCCCATAGCGATCGCGTTCCCTGCTGTCCCAATCTCGCTCTCTATCTCGAGTTCTGTCTCTATCCCATTCGCGATCACGATCTCGATCTCGGTCGCGGTCACGATCACGGTCCCGATCCCTGTCTCTGTCCCGATCTCTTTCGCGATCTCGATCTCGTGTGCGTTCATAGTCACGTTCACGATCACGATCGCGATCTCTTTCTCGTCGGTCGTCCTTAAAATAGGGCTTATCTCTATCCTTACGATCGTAGTACTTATCTCTGGACTTATCTCTACTTCTGCTGTCATCCTCCCATGTGCTGCTTTCATATTGAGATCCACTTTTATTCACTGACGAATATTTATCTTTTCCATAGGAAAGCGAGTCCCGACTGTTACCAGCACTCCCGGAATATTCATCCACATCCCACATATCACTATCGTTTGTCAACGCATTTGCAGGCTTGGAAGAAGATACTGGTGGCGCAATTGGAGGTGGTGGTGGTGGTGGTGCTTTCTTCGCTGTGACCGGTACTGCAGAACTATCACAATCCCAATTGTCGTCATCGTTCAACAACTCCGTCCCGGAATTGTTTCGTCTACCATAATTCGACGAAGACGACACGGCCGGCGGCATCGGCGGCGGAGGGGGCTTTTCAGGTATCATAGGGGCTGCTTTGTGTACCGGTTGCATTGAAGGAGGCCGAGATGGCTTGTGTACTTGCACCGGTGGTGGAAGCGGAGGAGGAGCCGGTTTTTTCTTCTCCGATGATTTGTCCTCTATAAGGCGTTTGCATTCTTCCCCAAAGGGATCCTTAAATACATTCAAAACCTTACCCATAACCGAAGTTCCGTTCAGTCGCTCCACACAGATACGTGCCGAGCGGACATTCTCGAAGACGATCCGCGCGATGCCGAGATGTTTGTTCGTTATCGGGTGGTAGTAGATATAGAGCTCAGTGTAGGTACCGCATTTGGCCAGCAGTTCCGACAGGAATGGTTTGTCAATGTTGTCGTTCAGATTGGTGATTGTGATTTCTATTGCCGGCGGTTCACCGATGTAGTGCTCGTCGATTTTAAATCTGCCAATAGAAAAATGCGATAAATGAAACGATAGTTTATTTTTTTATCCTAAACAAGAACGCTTGATGACCAGTTTTCAACCCTTTTCCGCCCATGGGAGCAAAAGAGCATAATAGGACTATACTGCCCATAACTGCATAACAGTCACATTCGACAAAAGTAGGCATTGGAGAAAATTGAGCTCAATGTTTGCAACTTGCTTTAGTATAGGAAAGGATTGAAATTTCAAAAAATCGCCAAAAAATCAAAATTAATCCTTTAGCAATGAAATCTTCTACAGCTATTCTTCTATGCAAGGCGAAGAGTTGTAAAAATAATTAGACCATAATATGATTGGCGGTACGCTATGAAGCCATTGTGTATTCCCAGTGTGACTGTTATGCAGTTAGATTCGTGAATATTTGATAATGAGACAAAACGACTTGATATTTATTTCACATTTTGTAGAACAAACTTGTCAAGTTCATTTGGGTGGATGAAAGAACTGATAATTTGGAGATGATCCCCAGTATTAACTCAATATTGACAAAAACTGCAAACGTTACAAATATGCAGTTATGGGCAGTATAGCTTTCAATCTTTCTATCTATGAAATTATTGAGAAATTTTATTATTATTAATATTGTTATTACTTTGTTTTCGATGCGAATCGTTCAAACTTAACAAAAATTTATAACTTATTACTAAAACTCTGCTTCGTCATACGAAGTTCAAAAATGCAACTGACTTCGTTGAATACCTGTATGCAGGAGCTCAGAGGATTGTTGTGCCCAGGGATGGGATCATTCATTTTCAAAGAACTATATTCACTTGCTACATCTGAGTTCTGCAGCATGCTATCAAAAAACAATTTATGGATGAATTTGGACTTCTAGTTTTATCTGAAAGTTTGTCGAATAACATTAGGGTCGCGCACGCATTACCAAAGTCGTGAGCGAGCTGTGAAGGCAACTCTCCACGCAGTGAATGTAAATTACATAGATAAAACTCGGCGAGGAGAGAATTCTTCTTGGATTTTTCTATAATCCCCCACAGGTTGACTCTTGTACCGTATTGAATGAAAAACTATCATGCGTTAGTAATCAGTATGATAACGTTCTGTTGATGGGAGATTTCAATACCTGGGACATTGATAAGATGCAAGCGGTTAAAAAGTGCTTTGAGCAGCTTATTATTAGAGTGTATTGGAAGTGACCCTTCTCATTTTCACAGAACTGGTGCACCTCAAGTTAACCAATGATAACGAAATGCCGCAATAAATTATTGAAATTTAACCAAGTGAGTGTTCCCTTTTGTCCAATCATGACTTGATTTTGCATCGTACACGCAGAAAAAAAACATGGTAAAATCAAAAATATTTCAGGTAAACTCAAATAAATTGTCAATTTGTTCTGGCAACAAAAATAAAACTGTTTGGAGCAAATCGAACATCACATTTGAAGCAAATTCAATCCATTTTTGAAACAAACATGCATCTTCTGACAGGTTATGTTAGAAACAAATATAAGAATTTTTGTTTTTTGTGGCAGGTCGGCCCTACGGAAATATTTGTTTTCCAATTAAATTTACAAAATCATTTCCTTCTGTAGGAAAACCCACTTCGCACGTGGCACCTTCAATGCCAACATCATGTAGATAACATAAGCTCCCGAAATCAATGGGATTTCGTGAAAACTTTTGGTGAAACTTGCTTTTTTTGCCAGAGGAAATCTTGTTTGGTGCTGCAGCTGGAACTTGAGAGTTTTGTTTATGTTCTCGACGGTGAAACGGGGGGCTCTTCAATGGGTATTGTAGAAATCAATATGTAATTGAGTTAGTTTTAAAAATAAATATTTTAGTTTTGAATATTTTATCAGTTTACCGGAAAACATGAATATTTTTGTTTCAAACGAACGAAATTTGTCTATAATAATGTTACTAACATTACTACCGAGATGGATCCGGTCGTGTTCGGTTCCGCCTACCAGCATGTACTTTGTTTTTGAGGCATTCACCACCAATCCGACATTTGCTGTTTCGCGTTTCAGGCGGGTTAGTTCACCCGAAACCCTTACGCAGTTTTGCACACCGTCCATCGTTGCTTTAATCAGTCTAGACAGCTTCTCAGGAAAGCCGTTTTCTTCCATGATTCTCCATAGCTCTGCGCGGTCGATACTGTCGTATGCCGCCTTGAAGTCGATGAACAGGTGATGCGTTGGGACCTGGTATTCACGGCATTTCTGGAAGATTTACCGTACGGTGAAGATCTGGTCCGCTTGTTGACCGGCCGTCGATGAAGCCGGCTTGATAATTTCCCAGGAGCTCATTCGTTTTTTTGTGACAGACGACGGAAGATGATCTGGGATAGCACTTTGTAAGCAGCATTCAAAATAGTGATAGCTTTGAAGTTCTCACATTCCAAATGGTCGCCTTTCTTGTGAATGGGGCAGATTACCCCTTCCTCTGGTAGCTGTTCGGTTTCCCACTATCCTGACTATCAGCCGGTGCAGACAGATGGTCAACTTTTCTGGGCCCATCTTGATGAGTTCAACTGCGATACCATCCTTACCAGCTGCTTTGTTAGGTTTGAGCTGATGCATGATGAATGGCATCCTTAACTTCCCTCAGCGTGGGAGTTGGTTCATTTCCGTCCTCCGCTGCACTTGTGTCGTCGTTTCCTCCGTTGCCGTGGTCTCCCGTGCCTAAGTTCTCCCAAGTTCAAGTTTTGAGCAACAAAGAAATCCACTGAATCATTTCCGCACGTTCTCACGCACCGCAGCCAGTGAGAACGAATGGTCTCCAGTCAGTTTGCGACCTATGAGGAACAGCAGTCGCAGCAGTTGGTTCGATTTTTCTTTGCTCCCTGTGCGTGTGCGTTCCTTCCGGGATTTTGCATCACCGGTCCAGTCGTCGTCGATTTAGAGCTACATAATCGACGATTGGTGGGGTGTCCACATATGTACAACAAAACAAATCACTAATCAGGCTTGAATTTTGATGATTGTTTGTCGGTTTCTCACTCTTCCCCCTTTTATTCCAGTCAGAGTCCAAAGGTCTCCAGTTAGCCTAGTGGTTAAGGCTATGGATCGTCAATCCGGAGATTCCGGGTTCGATTCCCGTTCCGGGCGGGAACATTTTCTCGACTCTCTGGGCATAGTGTATAATTGTGCTTGCCTTACAATATCCAAATTCATGCAATGGCAGTTAAAGAAAGCCCTCAATTAGTAACTGTGGAAGTACAGTCGAATTTCGTTCGTTGCGCTACGTTTAGGTGGGCTTCGTTTTAACTGGGCGCCCGTTAGGTGGGCTATAGCCCAGTTAAAACGAAGTCAAACGTCACTTTTTGACGTGAAGCACGATTTGTCGAAGTTGGTAGCCCTGGATTTCTATTGTTAGAGATTATTTGACAGATGAAAAACTCAGCCCACCTAGTGAAAGTCTTTCACTAACTGGGCTGCGAGCTTAGTGCAACGAACGAAAGTTGACTGTACTGTAAAGAACACTAAGTTGAAGAAAGGCAGGCTAAGTTCCAATGTGAACGTTGAGCCATAAAGAAGATGAAGTCCAAAGGAATCTTTGACGACTTCGCTGCGGTCAACACAAAACGCTTTAACAACTTCTGGATGTACTCTCGTTGATTGAAGAAAAACTGCTTCTCTCTAGGTCAGATTTGGATGCCCAGGAAACGGCGAATATCGCCTACGATTTCATCGTGAAGCTGCAGTTTAGAGCTGTCATTAGTTCGACGTATTCTTCTTCGGTGTGACAATTGATGACCATATCTTGCACATACACGACCAGATACGTGAACTAATTCGCTATAAAGATATAGCATTGCTCTGGCGTAACGACCTCATTGAGACATAGCCTGATTCTCAGCTTCTATGAGCACTTTCACAGTTATTAACTGAGAGCTTCCTTCCAATGACCATTTTGCATGTGTATTTCGTATGGCAGGCGCAAAAGTATTCTATGTCCAAGGAAAGCAAGGAAATTTCCTTTGTGAAAAAGACCGACCGGGAATCGAATCCGTCTGAATACTTAGGCCTTTATAGCTGTGGCTATATGGACCTGCTATCACTCAGGTAAAACTTTTGTTGACATTGTTTATTACATTATTGGGAGAGCACCGTCATGAGCCTCTGAATCTGTTTGAACCTGCCACTGATGTGAATTTCTGCAGTCTAAAGCTTGCTTGCTGATTTTGTTTCCGCCTCTGTATGGCCAACCAACTTCAATTTTCGCTCTGGATATTTTGTCGCTAATTTGTATTGAGTGTTCTCCACTGCTACATACCAGGTTTCACTGACGTACAGCAGTATCGACTTCACGTTCTAGTTTCGGATTTTGCTAGACTAATCTGACTGTTCTATTCCACATTTGTTAAACTCACAAAATGACTCTTAACTTTTTGATCCGTGCATACCTATATATTTGTATGCTGATCTGTATTTAATGACACACTGGATAGTGATCGATCGTTCTTCAATTCCTACTCTGGTCAGATGGTAAAATCATTTCTCGAATACTAATCGATAAAAAAAAAAATAAGGACCGAGAATTCAAAGACAAGAGGACCATTCCAGGAAAAAAAAACAAATTCCGGTTGAAACATCATTTAAAAATGGTCATCAAGCGTTCACAAATGTAGAAAAAGTACATTGTTATCTATTCATATTATTATCATCAATTACCTCGGTACTATCATGACGAACGGCTCAATGCGCGATCTTATTCGGGCCAGCGGATTCCGCGGATCTCGCGGAATAACCGGTGCATAGGTTGGATCCCCCGGAACGATACCATCGTAACGGTATATCTTCGGCACGCCCTTGTGAATGAATGGATCCGCAATCAGCTTATAGTTTCGGGGGGCTTTGTGTTGTTTACTGTGGGAGCTGGATGTCCCACCACCACCGCCTCCCCCTCCGCCGGAAGAAGACGACGACGACGAACTCGTCGACTTTCCATCATAGGTTCCGTTCATAGCTGAAAATAAACATTAATAATGTATAAATTATTTATAGTTTACATGGTTTCAGTCCTTTTCGTAGTATAATCTCATATTTTTAAATAAAACTAATAAACACCTTTTTAAGCCCGCCGACTAAAAAATCGACTTGCATCAGCAAATTCCCAACTAATCAAATCGGACCATCTCCGAACGTCCCAAACACAAACATTGAATCTTCTTCCCAAGTAATCTAACCTCGAAAGCTCTGCTTTACTGCTTTTATCCATCTATTTGACAAGAGTCCGTGAGACGTCAAGTCAACCCCCTGCCCTGAATTACAAAAACAGTGCAATTATTGCGAAGAAAAAAACATGAATTTTCATCGATTGCAATCCCAACACCCCAAGATCCCGGAAAATATTACCTCAAAACGCTCAACTCCGTCCGCGTTGGTG
Source organism: Aedes albopictus (assembly GCF_035046485.1). Classification (NCBI taxonomy): domain Eukaryota; kingdom Metazoa; phylum Arthropoda; class Insecta; order Diptera; family Culicidae; genus Aedes; species Aedes albopictus. The sequence goes on from NW_026917842.1 coordinate 26,059, forward strand.
CTGGCTGTCGAAAAATCGGCCAAACATAGCCCGGACCTGCCAAGAAATTGCGATTTCCCGTTCGATTCAGAAGACGGCAAACATCGTCAGAGCCGCTTCAGAGAATTGGATTTTTTCGCTCGGATCTCGCCGGAAGCCGCCGTACTCCACTGGTAATCGTTGCTGGCCGTGCTCGCCGTGGGGTTTCCGATGGTTGCGTCCGGTTTGGGGACACTTTGATACGATAATTTTGCGAAAAATGAAACTTGTAAACTGATGGAAGGAAAAACCTCGTCTCAAAGTTTTCTGAATGCGATATCGAAACAGTGCGTTGGTGTTGGTGACGTCTTGCCTTTTCTGTGTAGCAACGCGCGACTTTTGCTCCGATGTTGCTTCTTCTTCCTGTTCTGATGACTGATGATTGATGATGACAGATCGGAAAACAAACATAACAGTTTTATTTCCATGCAGTGCGCTGTGCACGGTAGAAACATTCTACACAGAAAAAAACTGTTGTGTAATATTTCCTTTACCAACCGTGGTCTTAGCCTGTCATCTCTAGGATGGCGCAGATAGGAAGGCATGCGGCTGGCAATCGACGGGCCTCGAGTTCGAATCTGGATTTAGGTAAATTTATGTGTAGTTATTATTTCACAATATTTGTTCACAGCATTAAGTTCCAATCATAAACTCTCGTGGAAATTGAAAATTTTTTATTTTTTTTTTAGTTTTAAACATTTTTGCTAAAGCTGAATAACAGCTTTACTATATATTTGTAAAACGATTTAACAACAAACATTTCAGTTGGTACACAACACTATGCTTTACAGTTTCTCCAAATTTGTGTGAACAAAACCCGAACAAAGGTTGTGCCTGAAAATTGTCCAAATGTTATTCAGCATCATGCTGAATCAATTCGTCGTAAAGGTGCTTGTAAAAGGAGTGATTGTTAGTTGGGTCCTGGTGAAATTCCCGAATGAATTCGGATGTCTCTAGGAATCCTTATAGGAATTTCTGGAGAAATCCCCAAAGGAATTTCGGGACTAACAACCGAACAAATTCCTGGATGAATCCCTGAACGAATTCCCGGAGGAATCCCCGGAGGAATTCCTGGAGGAATCCCCGGAAGAATTCCTGGAGGAATTCCTGAAGGAATCCCCGGAGGAATTCCTGAAGGAATCCCCGGAGGAATTCCTGAAGGAATCCCCGGAGGAATTCCTGGAGGAATCCCCGGAGGAATTCCTGGAGGAATCCCCGGAGGAATTCCTGGAGGAATCCCCGGAGGAATTCCTGGAGGAATCCCCGGAGGAATTCCTGAAGGAATCCCCGGAGGAATTCCTGAAGGAATCCCCGGAGGAATTCCTGGAGGAATCCCCGGAGGAATTCCTGAAGGAATCCCCGGAGGAATTCCTGAAGGAATCCCCGGAGGAATTCCTGGAGGAATCCTCGGAGGAATTCCTGGAGGAATCCTCGGAGGAATTCCTGGAGGAATCCCCGGAGGAATTCCTGGAGGAATCCCCGGAGGAATTCCTAGATGAATCCCCGGAGGAATTCCTGGAGGAATCCCCGGAGGAATTCCTGGAGGAATCCCCGGAGGAATTCCTGGAGGAATCCCCGGAGGAATTCCTGGAGGAATCCCCGGAGGAATTCCTGGAGGAATCCCCGGAGGAATTCCTGGAGGAATCCCCGGAGGAATTCCTGGAGGAATCCCCGGAGGAATTCCTGGAGGAATCCCCGGAGGAATTCCTGGAGGAATCCCCGGAGGAATTCCTGGAGGAATCCCCGGAGGAATTCCTGGAGGAATCCCCGGAGGAATTCCTGGAGGAATCCCCGGAGGAATTCCTGGAGGAATCCCCGGAGGAATTCCTGGAGGAATCCCCGGAGGAATTCCTGGAGGAATCCCCGGAGGAATTCCTGGAGGAATCCCCGGAGGAATTCCTGAAGGAATCCCCGGAGGAATTCCTGAAGGAATCCCCGGAGGAATTCCTGAAGGAATCCCCGGAGGAATTCCTGGAGGAATCCCCGGAGGAATTCCTGGAGGAATCCCCGGAGGAATTCCTGGAGGAATCCCCGGAGGAATTCCTGGAGGAATCCCCGGAGGAATTCCTGGAGGAATCCCCGGAGGAATTCCTGGAGGAATCCCCGGAGGAATTCCTGGAGGAATCCCCGGAGGAATTCCTGGAGGAATCCCCGGAGGAATTCCTGGAGGAATCCCCGGAGGAATTCCTGGAGGAATCCCCGGAGGAATTCCTGGAGGAATCCCCGGAGGAATTCCTGGAGGAATCCCCGGAGGAATTCCTGGAGGAATCCCCGGAGGAATTCCTGGAGGAATCCCCGGAGGAATTCCTGGAGAAATCCCTGGAGGAATCCCTGGAGGAATTCCTAGAGGTATCTCCGCAGGAATTCCTGGAGGAATCTCCGCAGATATTCCTGGAGGGAACCCCGGAAGAATCTTCGATGCAATTTTCGAAGGAATCTCTGAAGGGATCCCTGGAAGAATTTCTGAAGGCATCCCCGGAGCAATTTCTGAAGGAATCCCCGGAGCAATTTCTTAAGGAATCCCCGGAAAAAAGTCCTGGAGGAATCCTAGAAGGCTTCCATGGATGAATCTCTGGAAGGAACCCCGGAGGAATCTCCGATGGAATTCCTGATGGAATCTCCGAAGGAATTCACGGATGAATCTCCGAAGGAATTCACAGATGAATCTCCGAAAGAATTCCTGGAGGAATCTCCGAAGGAATCCTTGGAGAAATTCCTGAAGGAATCCCCGGAAGAATCCCAGGAGGAATCTTAGAAGGATTTCATGGATGAATCCCCGGGGAATTCCTGGAGGAATCACCGATGAAATTCCTGGAGGAGTTTCTGAAGGAGTTTAGAAGCATTTTAAGGATGAATCCCCGGAGGAATTCCTGGAGTTATATCTGCACAAATTGCTGGAGGAATCACCGAAGAAATTTCTGGGAAGAATCCTCTTCGGAATTCGTGGAGGAATCCCTGGAGGAGGCTCCGGTGGATTTTCCGAATACCCGAAGCAGTTCCTTTTCGAATTCGAAATCACATTTTTCCAGCAGCGCGATATTTTCTAAAACAAATCGTGTCTGGTTGCAGCAAACAGCCAGTTGGCCCGCTCAGAATATCACCGGTCAAATAGAGCTGGAGCGCTTCGAATTGCTGGTCAATCTTCCAGTTTGCTGTGGTCCAGATCAGTGGATTCATGCCTGCTCCTGGGAGGGGAGTTGTTCTTGCCGATTGTCCCGGTTCCATTCCAAGTCAGTCAGATTGGTAAACAAAGAGTTTCGTCGATTTTTTTTTCTTTTTTCTCTCTCAAGATCGACTGTCAAAATTACTTTGGTAAAAATGCACTTTTTTCCTTGACCTCATTTCTTGCGATCTGAATACTAAGCTTAAAAGACAAATCCAAAAAAAAAAAAAAAAAAAATATTTCCACTGCAGTGCGCTGTGCACGGTAGAAACATTCTACACAGAAAAAACTGTTGTGTAATATTACATCTGAACTGCTGCAACCCGATCAATACGTCGGTTGCATGAATATTACACAGGATGATGTATTATACGAATCAAAATAAAATCTACTTTCGCGATTACTTTTACCCGCAGTCAGAGATACGCGCGAGACAGTCGCCTAAGAAAACATACCTGTTTTCAAATTTTCCATCATAGCGCTCTTTGATAACTCTTGAAAAAAGGTACCCGCATAATCACTAACTTTAAACGCAACGTTTCTCATACTGTAGATGACCATAAGCAATTGTCATTGAACCATTTCTCAGACTGTGTGAGATAACAGTATGATAACCATACCATGTACAGATTTGCCAGTTTGACAAATGGTAATCCGCCAATTTACAGTATGTGGAATAGGCGGTTAAGATTGGTTACCATAAAAAATCTCTCGTTTTCTCGAACAAATTTTTCGCAAAACCGTAAAGCTTACTGTCAATATACTATCCAGTTTTTCAGACAATTCATCGCATAGCAAATGGTTAGAGAACAGTTTAACCATAAATTTGGAAGGAAAACGAACACTGTATGTGTTATTATTGATTTATGATCTTCCATGGTTATTAAAGCTTATGCCATATGGGTCTAGTGTATTTGAACCATTTAAAAACAAAATTGCGGTTATGCGTTCAAGATCTTTTTATTCATTAAATAATAATCATCACCTCCACTCACAAGAGGATTTACATTTGTCCAAAGACCTCCACGCATCATTGCGTGCAGCGCATCCTTCATTGAAAGAGGAGCATCTCGGGTCTTTTTGATAGGATGGGCAGTGATGACTGCTGAACTTTTCCGATTCGTGGCGCGTCCCATTGTGGTACCAGTGGCACCTACGGCGATGAAAACCTACTGTCGTCCTTGCTCCGGTGGGAGCGGATTTGTAGTCGTTTGTGTATTTAGTGACGGCCTTGGTACCTTCGGAAACAGCATGCTTAGCCAACTCTCCGGGGAGCAGCAACCGGACGGCGCGGCGGTTTGAATTTCCCGGGAGGTGACCGTCGACCGCTTGTTGTAGTGCGCCAGAGGGGAGGCTTCGGCGGCGATGCGTTCGTAGACGTCGTTGACGAAGCTGTTCATGATGCTCATAACCTTCGACGAGACACCGGTGTCCGGATGGACTTGTTTCAGCACCTTGTAGCGCAGCTTTCCTTCTTCTTTTCATCCTTCACGGTGTTCTTCTGAGCCTTGCCGGCGAACGACTTCTTGATGGCCTTTCCGCTTACTTTCGGTGCGGTGGTGCCGAGCTTTTCGCGGTGGTTGCCGGTCACTTTCCTGCTCCTACTGGAATACGGGGGAAACTGAGCACAAAAAAAAAACAAAATAGATAAATCATCCAAAACTTACCTTTTTGCTCCCTCTAGTTGCTTTGCACCGTTTATTTGCCGAGACAAGTTTTCAAGTTTTTTTTCTGCAAACTGCAAAAGTTCGATCGGTACATACACCAATGTGCGCAACTATTTGGCAAACTGTTGAATTTAAGTGGCATATAGTGAAATACACTTGTGTAAGTGTGTTGCGAAAAAATAATCGCAAACCGTTTGAGAAAAGGTCTTTCTATATTGCCACCATATTTCCTGAGCTGTCATCCCTATATTATTTGACAATTTCTGCACAATATGACATATTGTTACAACTTGGTATGGGTTACATAGACCGTTCTTTATGATTGAATGTTTCGAGTTTCATAGTTTCAACAGAAATGCACCTGTTCGTGGTATAGTAACAGTAACAGATGAAGGGGACTTACTGTGTGGAGTGTAATACAAATTGTATTTATCTATGCGGGTAGCCACATGGCCGGGTGATATGATGACTGCTGCGACTGCACGTGGCATTTGCACTGCGATTAAATTTTGTCCATCATTGAAGGCCTTTGAAAGTAGTCGCCATAATTGTGTTTTTCTTGCAACGCACAATACACATAAGAACAAAAGATTTTACATCAAAACGATGTAATCGTACATAGGAATCGTGATTACATTGATTATTTAGTACATCGGAGTGAGTTACATCGGGCGGGTTGCATTTATTTTTTGCTGTGCACTCACAAAATACGCATTCGCTACTTCAAACTGTAGCGGCGACTTCAACCAATGTACACACCAAAAATCGGTTGAGGGTTTTAGCAAAATTTTGCTGAGTTTTGCCGTGCTGAAGGTTTCAGTAAACATTTTGCTGAAATTCAGCAAATTGTTGCTGATTTGTTCAGTAAACTTTGCTGATCACCAGTAAGGGAACGTTCAAAAATTACGTCTAACATTTGGGGGAGGGGGGGTCTATGAAAGTGTGACAGTACGTGTATAAGGTATAGCAAAATAGCGTGACAGAGGGGGGAGGGGGGGTCTATAAATCCTGAAAAATGATGGACGTAATGTTTGAATCTTCCCTAACGTTTTGCTGAAATTCAGCAAACTTTGCCGAAAGTTCAGCAAAAAATTTTGCTGATCCCTTCAGCTCGGCAAAATTCAGCAAAATATTGCTGAATTGGTGTGTATGCTGAAACCGATGTGCACATTTTGTGGTGGGACCGAGGGCGACATAATTTTATTTGCCTGTGCGTCGTACCCTTGGTCGTACCTATTTGGCGCAAGATCGTCAATATTCAGCAAATCAGGCCAAACATGTCTAAAGCACCGACTAAACCGACGTGCCACTCGATTCAGAGACTTGACCGAAAACATTACACGGTAAATTCAAATTGCAGTGATCGCTAGTGTCAAATTGAAAGTGACGTTTAGCCCGTCATGACATTTATACCCGGCGTCGCGGCGTCTTGATCAAACACTGTGCAAACAAAAACACGTGATGGCCAGTATTACCAATCTTTAGCTACGCTTTGCTTCAGAATGGAGCATTACGGCAATTACGGGATACTTAAGAATTTTTGGGAAGCAATCAAGGATGTTACATTAAATGTCCCATTGGTGGCTGTTACCATCTGCACACTATATTCCCATCGGATTATGCAAGCGTAGCGACGATGATGCTGCTCCTGTTGCCGTTTTAGTGACGCTGACTGGGCTGACTACTATTTCAACTTTTATTTGAAAAAAGAAAATCTCCCAGAAGTCAATACTTATATGAATTAGGTCTAATAATAAATTGTGCTTTCGGAAAATTAAGATATGAAATTGTGTTCTGATGTGGCTGCAGTATGACGAAGACATGACCACCGACGACGGCGACGCCGCGGAATACAAACAAACACTCTACGTTTAATCCAATCAAAGTATGAAACTGTAAGATTATTGAGTCTTTTGCGCTCCTAAAATGTTTTGTTTTGAACATAGTTCGTGAATCTATCTTTTCTTAGTTGAGAAATTTTAGTAATTATTATGAAATAAACAGCATTATCCAATGTTTGAAAAATTTGTTCATTCCAGCACACCTATGGGTGGCATTAGGGCCCATATAGCCGAGGCGGTAAACGCACGGGTATTCAGCATGACCATGCTGAGGGTGACGGGATCGATTCCCGGTCGGTCCAGGATCTTTTCGTAAAGGAAATTTCCTTGACTTCCTTGGGCATAGAGTATCTTCGTGCCTGCCACACGATATACACATGCAAAATGGTCATTGGCAGAGGAAGCTCTCAGTTAATAACTGTGGAAGTGCTCATAGAACACGAGAAGCAGGCTTTGTCCCAGGAGGACGTTATGCCAAGAAGAAGAAGAAGAATGGGTGGCATTATTTAAGAGTGTTCGAAATATTTCGGCCAAAATAGTTCTGAACCAAAATCAACAGATGGCGCTAGTTCTCAACGGTTTTTATTTTAAAATTTTGGACGAGAATTTCATGAACCTTTGCACTAGCTGGCATGTCAGTTCGTCGGTGTCTAAAGGTCCAATCTCCAGAAGAGAAGCTCTCATTGGTTTCCCTCTCTTTCATTAATATCTCAGCTGATTATTTGTATTATGATTGTCTCCTTGCATTGAACGATGGTCAAAACAATCGTCTTTTGATCTGTATTCAAAAATAGTTGAAAAATATACCATTACATTGCAATAATTGAAAGAGAAAAGTGAACAGAGAGCTTCTCAAATGCAGATAGGACCTATTGAAATGTTTGGCCTGAAATCTTTTTTTTGCGTGCTCAATACACGGAACTACAAATCAACCCAAATTTAAGTTCTTTTGACGCAATCCCGCACCTCCGTGGAATTACTCAAATTTGCGTCAAACAGCGATAGTGGTCACTAGGTAAATCTCATTTGTTCGCTGCAAAAATTTTCACCCAGTGGTACACGCTAACGCCGCTCAGCACTAAAGTGCATAATTTCCAGACTACACCAAAAATGTGTAACCCTTGCACATTTACAAAATCAGCTCCAGTGTCCGCAAAATTGTTGAAATCGCAAAAATTTTTGTACGCCAATCTAGGTAGGATTACTAGTGACCTTGGAAAACAAAAAAAAATCAACATTTCACATCTAGAAGAGTGTACGAGCTGTTTTTTGAGAATGTGTAACTGCTACACATTTTTGTGTGGTCTGGAAATTATGCACTTATGAGTAGGTCTTACACATTTTAGTGCTGAGCAGTTTTAGCGTGTAAGTTATTTTCACCCAGCGAAGGCCTTATTTAACGCAAATTTGGGTTTAGTCAAGATAACCCAAATTTGGCTTCTTCCACGGAGCCGCACGGATATGTCGGTGCTTCTCTCTTCATTTTTGACAACATTCGTGTGGGGTGAGGGAGAAAACAACCCAATGCTGAGTAAAAACTATAAGTCGTTAAGCCAAATTTGAGTTTTTAGAACTTATTCTTTGGGTTTAAATATTTTTCAGTGTACATTTCCGTGTAAATTTTTGTTAGCGTGATTACCGTTTTCTCTTTTCTGGCTCTTTCATCATCGCCTTGACGAATGATGATGATGGTGATGGAATCTTCGATGACGATAGTGATCTGTCATTCTCTTTCCATCATCCATCACAGTGTCAGTGTCAGAGGCAGAACCGAGCGAGAACTGAGTTCAAAAATTTGTCCCAGAGTTATATCATCACTTGATATAAACTATTTCGGTAGATTTTTAGGTAAAGTACAAGTTCTTTTGCCAAAAAATACATTTTTTAAGGTTCTTGTAATCATGGGGAGTCCGGAGAATATGAAATTTGTGTGGAAATGGTTGTTTTTAACAAAGTTTACTTGTTACAGCCTCGACAGGTCTACAGAACGATGGCTGCAAGACGTTTCCTGGCATCCTTTTTCCCAACTGTGAAGGCACAGGAGGAGGAAATTGTCGACCCACAGGTCGTTCTACGGGTATGTTGAATATTGTGCTTTAGTCGATTGATAGGAGTATTTCCCAAATTGACAAATAACATTGTAACTATGTTACACATCCCGCACATAACCTATACCTATTGATTTGTTATGATTTATTTTCTCCACAATTTCAGGAAAAGTGCGCTGAACACGGTACGGCTCCACAGCTCTGGGAAAAGTACCAGGCCTGCAATGACCGCGTTAACGGCCGATCGAACACCACCGAAACCTGCGTTGAAGAACTGTTCGACTATTTGCACGAATTGGACCACTGTGTAACGAAGACCTTGTTCTCCAAGCTGAAGTAAACGTCCTCGGGGCGCTTGCGGTCAAACAAATGGGGACGAAGAGGCTTAGGATTACTCATTTAGTTTATTGTTATGTCCTCTACTAATCGGCGGTTACCTGGGACACGATCCACTGCGGTGTCTAACAATTTTGGTGAAATAGTTGGAAATATGTTCAAACAACTCGGAAAATAAAGCCTCCCATCGGACATGAGATGTGGACTTTTCATTTATTATCTACCTATACATGGAATTCACGATGCGACACTTTTGAAGGCATATCCTGGCAGAACTGTGATTAAGGACGGACAAATTGCAAAACAGAAAGAATTCACAATCTAGTAAAGATCGGTGACAAAGATTTTTGTAGATCTCAAAAGATTTTCAAAAAAAAAAAACAAAGAACAGCGATTGAAGTATTCCAAGAGAGAAGTACATTTTTAAAGTTCGTACCGTGAGGTTTCCATTCACCGCTCGTTTCATACGATTTGAATTTAATCACATTAAACGAGCGGTGAATGGCGACCTTACGGTACTTCTTTTATCTGGTTCCCATTGACACCTTGGCTGCCTTACCCTCCTAAGATGTTACGTTTTCCGCACTACGATGGCGTAATTCACGTTCAGCGTGAGTTTTGCATATCAATCGTTAGTGCATGTAGGGTATACAGGGTGTTAGGTTCATGAGTGCAAACTTTTTAAAGGGTGATAGAGGACCATAAATGGTGAAAAAAGTTGTTCTACGCATATGGTCAAATCTCAACCGTTGCGTAGTTATTGAATTCCCCATGTTTTTGACGCTTATTATTATTATTATTATTAAGGAACATTCACTCATTTAACCAACATTGCAATGACATTTTTATTCCACATTTGATTGAATTACAGATTAACATTATTTCATCACAGCTTGTAATCAGGCGTTGTTCAAACAAAGGTGGAGAAGTTATTCAGCAATCTTTTCTGCAAAGCGCGATACAGGCTATACAGTCGGAAGTAAACTGTGTTATATTAGCCTCATATTAAACTTGTATTCAGCTATAATAACCTGCTGCGAAAACAAAAACAAATTGAAGTGCGAGGTGCAAATTATAGTCCAATCATGTTTATTTGTCGCATCTCAACGTATTTATAACACACAAGCTCTTCTAAAAATTTCTCAACTCGAGATTTGAACTCGTGATCTCCCAATCACCCGTCGCATGCCTTGCCGACTACGCCATCCTGGAATTGGTAACTTACTCGCTGAGAGTGTAACATCTTCGCAATGCTATGAAAGATCAATATTCAGATTTATGGGAGGTTGTAAATATTGATTTAAAAAAGTTGTGAAGATGACTATAACTTTGAAATTGCAACGAAAATTAGCAAATGTTTCGAATATTTTGCATTGGTGTGCAACAGTCATCAATACATATTTAATAATGAGGAACATTCCAGTACTGCTCTATTAGAATCACTTTGACATGTTGTTGAATCGAAAAGTGATAATCGAACAAATAAATCATAAACCCGTTTGTATAGCTTACAGTTAAACCATTATTGAACGTTCCCACAATAGCTGAAGTATTAAACTTCGAAAGCATTTGTTCAACTTATGTAGACCACAATAATCAGCTACCGGAAACTGTGGAACATTAGCTTTTTAACGCGTAGAAAAAAGTTCTTCTTCAGCATATATTAAAGCTAGTAAGGGCAAATCGAACAAACAAAAATTGCTGACGTTTGTTAAGCTTATAATTAAATTGCTGTTCACATACGTGCCAAATGTTGCATTTTGGCTTATTAACAATGAAAATAGCATCATTTCAGCTTATTATTCAGGATTTGGTTTTGTTCAGCTGTGGATGTTATAAACCAGCAATAGTTCGACATGCATGTTTATTAATGACTTCGAATCGTTCCTTGGGTTGCCTTGTCTGGCTATAACTTTAAAATGGTCAAACTTTTCGCAATTTTTTTACCCTTATTCGAAAGATTATTAAATTTTCTATCAAATGGCATCTTTGAACCGATTGGTTCAGTTAAATAACTAAGTTTTCTAGAGCAAATAGCTCATAAGTAGTGTGTTTTAATTGGTTTTTGTCAATTATCTTTGAAAAATGCGTAATAATTTAAAATTCTTTCTTTGGCAAAGTTGTGGTCCCGCGATGCGCAAAACGTAGACATAATCGATCGTGCCCAAATTTTGCACACTTATTTGGGTCCGGAAATGGGATCAAAAAAGCTTTGACCTGATGGGATACCATTGAATTTTTCAATTTTTCATATAAACGATGACACACTCTATTGAACATATTTACGAATACTACAATTTAGATGTGTTAACGCAAGGTAACATAATGTCAGGAAATCGAATGTTTTATGATGTCAAGAATATTACCCAGAACATCAGAACCTGATGTTTTCAGATGTTTTTAGTTGTGAAAAAACATTAGATTTAAATGTTTTCTGATGCATGTTTATGTATGTAAACTAAGGTGGCCCGGGTGGCCCACACTTATATGAAAAACAAAAATTTCGAAAAATGCCAAGTCTTACCTCCTCAATCAGTTGTTTTGGACTCCCAGAAGCTACGTTCAAAATTTGAGCAAAATCGGTTGAGCCTAACGGGGCACTCAAAACGCTTGAAGTTTGTATGGGAAAACTTGCCAAAACTTTGGTATTATTGTAGGTATAGGGGGATTAGGAGCATAATGGACACCCGGGGCGAAATGGACGTTTTTGACGAAACCGTTTATTTTTATGCTAAACTTTTAATGCATAAGTGTAAAGAAACAAGCCATTGTTCTATTTTTTAAAAATACCATTTATATACCTCCAAAATATTCAAAATATTATTGAAATTGAAATAGGGGTAGGCGGGGCAATATGGACACCCGGGGCAGAATGGACACCCTCAATATTTTAAAATATGCGAACTTTTTTGAACTTTTAATGAATGGAGAATATATTCCATTTGTCTTAAACGTAGTTTCAGGAAAGAAACATTCGAAATTAAAATTTTACTTGATTTTACACGAAAAAGTTGCGTCCTCTGTTTTTTGTGCACGGAAATTACAATTTTCACAACATCTAAAATAAGATTTAGTGATTAATTTATTGCATGTCGATTAAAACCTGATATTCCTAGAACACATGCAAGTAGTTTTGCTGCATCTACATGCTTAACATGTTTATATTTTCTTCTTTATTATGTCAAAAATCAAGTTTGGAAATATCTTCTGCTGCCGGGGCAAAATGGACACTCACCTTTTTGAAAGAAGCGGCAATGGAAAAATATAACCTAAATCACAAACCAACCAAATTCTTCGATTTCAGTATATTTTCGGTTAAATGTTCACTGTAGTAGACATAGGGTGAAACAAATTGGTCAAAAAATGACAGCAGTGGAAAATAGTTGTTCTAGGCACAGTTGTACATGCCAACAAAAACGAAGCTTTATCCAAAACAGCCTGAATTTAAATTAACCGAATAAAAATGAACTTCTTCGGCGTATTATTCATCCATAAGAGTTGTTTTGTAATGAAATGACTTTATAGGTGTAAATAATGTGCGAAATTCGTAAAAGTCTCATGGTGTCCATATTGCCTCATGGGGGTGTCCATTCTGCCCCGTATGCTTGAAGACGGTCATGAAAAACTAACATTTTTCATGACATTTTTTGAAGTGGATAAATAATTTTTCTTCGTGAGCATTCTTATGCAATAGATGCTAAATAGACTTTAAAAGGATACATGTATCAAAAAACTAAACTTTTTTGATATCTTGCCAGGTAAAGTTGGCAAAAACCTTAGGGTGTCCATATTGCCCCGCTTACCCCTATTTAATATTATAATGCTCTTTTTGCTTTACAAATGAATTTTATTCAAAAAATCGAATTTCACTTCAGACTTTAATATCTCAACACTTAATTTTCCAATTGCGTTTAAATTTTGCCAGAATGTTTATTACTCATGCTGCTGTAGCATGGCACATACTTTTCTGGTATTAGAAACGATATACTATATGTGAACAGTAATTTTATATATATTTTCAATTTTCAGCAAACGAAAAATTCACCTCACCTGGCCGATTTTCTATTAGATAAAACTATTTTTATTCGATTCAAAAATGATTACTTTAATGAAAATTTATGTACTGAACAACTAAGCAAGGGTGGTTAAATTTGAACTACGCGTCTTCTTTTCATAGCCTTGTAAAGTTGCCCGTTTTATAAATTGAACAGTCCTTATTCGTACCATGGTACAATTATCTTGAAATGAGTTTCATACTGATAATTGTCTTCATTCAAGATAGCCTTGGAATAATTTTCTTGACAACTTGTACAGTCGAACACCACCAGTGTTTCCCAGGCCTTGAGTGGATACAACGTTGGTCTATTGTTTTCAGAGCGCTAGAACCACTTATTCTCTTATTTTTTCAAAGTTTCTGCTGAAGTATTATCACTGTTTGTTCTCCAATCTTACTGAAAGTAAATTTACGTTTTCGGAGCCAAATTTTCACAAAACTATAAATAAATCATTTAAAATACAGTAGGGATACTCACTAAACAGATTAAATTTCTGCGTGAGCCAAGATTTTCCGCTTATTTGAAATGTTTCATGATTTTGCGAATGAAGTAATCAAAGATTGCCTTGGTGATCGCGACGTCTAATCAGTTGAATCAGTTTACGCTGTTAAGTGAACCACCGTTTTTAGATGTATCTTGATGTTTATGAGAACATCGGTTTACATTACATGACGTTACTTTTTCATGTAAAATTAGAGCCTAATGTCCTTGAATGTTTTTTGATGCGCATCGATATACGCATGCAAACAGGCCATTGACAAAGGAAGCTCTCAGTTAATAATGATCGGGACAGGCAAAATTTTCACTTTTCAAAAAAAAAAAATGTTCAATTGGGTTCTTTAGGGGTATCCGGATTATTTCATAATCGGATTCTCCGCCCAAAAACTAGTCGAAATCCAAAATTTCATAATTTTCAGAGTTCGGGAACTATTTTTAAAATGCATTTTAAGTTTGTACGGGGAAAATTTTTTGTTCGGGTCGAACTGTCATTTTATCGATTGAGCTGTCATTCTATCTACAAAAAATAAAACTGTTTTGTTAATTTAACCATCAAAACAAAGGTATTGGAATCCAATAAAATCACGTTATACTCAAAAAAAATGAGCTCTTTCGATTAGGCTACAGCAAATAGCAATATTTTATTCATTAAACTGCTGTGACTGTTCGAAAATGGCATCAAATATTCTCAAATTTTTACTGTAGGATGATCAACTAGTTGTGGATCAGTGGACAGAATTTGAAAAATATCTGGCTTATCTGCACGAAGTTATAAGCATTTTAGAAAAAAGGTAGAATTATCCGATAGCCAACTTTGAGCTGTTATACAGTGCCGGATTTAGGCTTCGGGGGGCCCGGGGCAAACCCTATAGAGAAGGCCCCCAAAAGCAAGATTAAAAAAAAAAAATAAACCATATATTAACTTTTTTTTTGTCAATATTGTGTAATTCGTATATTTTTTTAAATTTTAACTGTTTTTTTTTGTTATTTCTGAAGAAATCATGATACTGTTACGCATTTGTTTTGTTCATTCGAATATTAACTTTCCTTCCATTTCTTTTCAAATGCTTTAATGATGTAGTATTGTTCTTTGAAATATTCAGGCCCAATTTTGCGTACTTTCGATGTTCTATAAAAAGTTTATCTTTGGGTTAGGGATTTAGGAGGAAAATGTAGCAAAAAAAAATCAAAAACGTCGGTGAACCCCAAAATATAGATATGCATAACCGCTGCTCCGAGATATTTTTGGAAACTAGGTTCGCAAAATTGATCCGAATTTCCCAAACATCTCCAGGAATCATTATCATACCATGAAAACATCTGTTCTCGACGAACATGATACAGATGGGTTCAATTGTTGTCAGAATATAATCGTGTAATCAGCAGATGCATGTATAATCATTGTCAAATAAGTGATTGAATTATTAAATTATCAATGAAATGACATTTCTGTTGATCCACAAATATCGTTTGATTTACTCTGAAAAACTTTTGTATTGTTTAAAAACGCTATTAATTTTTCTATTGAACCAAATACAAACTTTCACGAGGTTTTAGAGAAACTCGCGCACATCAAAGCTAGCAATAAACATTTTTTTCTGAATACTGTATACCTCTTTAGAGATGAATTTGCTGCAATCAAGTATTAAAACTAATTCCTCAAAATAGTTATTCTGGGAAATACACTTCAATACTAAACAACTCTATTGTTTTTTTTTAAATTTCCGATGAAAGGGCCAAATTATTTTGCATTGATGAATTAATTGGCAAAACAGTTTAATGAATTTATAATGGTAGCTCATACTGAAGAAAAAATCACACAAAAACTGCAAATTCATTCTAAAAATAGTTCCAGTGCACCAAAAATAATGAAGTTTAGGATTTTGATTCGTTCTCAAGTCCAAATTTAGATTACGAAATAATCAGGATACCTTAAGGAACCCAATTACAACCAGTCTAGGATAAGTGCATTTTATATGGTTTCGTATAACAAAATATATATAGTGCTTCGGGATTATTGGAGGCCCCCCTCAATCGGGGGGCCCGGGGCACCTGCCCCCTTTGCCCCCCCTTAAATCCGGGCCTAGTGTTATACCTATCTCTGAACTCAATGAACCGAATGCAATGAAATTTTGACCATTTATGACTTGTATAATGAGCTCTGAAAAACGCTTGACTCAATTTTAAATTATTAGCAGTTACAGCTATATTTGATAATTTGTTGAGAAGGGAAAACTTTGCCTTGCCTGTTGTAGGAGCATACTTCGTCTCAGTGGGGACATTATGCACACGAGAATAAGAGCACACTCGGGGGGACAATTCTCGGATACTTTTTCAAAACGACGTATCAACATAGGATTTGCGTGTATTATACGTCGTTTTGAAAAAGTATCCGAGAATTATTTTTTTTGCTAATCAATCAATTTTACAACATTACAATGTCGTATTTAGGCATAGAATAAATGATGCAAGGTGTCGAAATTCTAAAGTTTTTCATCTATACACTAAATTCTTTTTTTACACGATCTTTTTTTACGCGGTTTTATTTTACACGATTTTTTTTACACGATTTTCTCGAAATTACGCGATGTGTTTTTGGAAAGATTCTTCTCTCCTGGTCGCAAATTACTTCCGATGGGGCTCAAATTTCTACCAGAGATCTCTCTTATCATCCTTGATACCCTGTCAAAATTTTAGGATGATCCGATAAAAAAAGTTTTGAAAACTTTTTTTACACGATTTTTTTTACGCGGAACAAAAAATCGCGTAAAAACAGAATTTAGAGTATTCGGAAGTGTTGCTTGGCTGAATTTCTAACTTGTTCGCACTGCAAGATTTGCTATTGTGCGTTTCCTCTTTACGTACACGTCTTGTGTACACGGCATTTCTGGAGGATTTGCGCGCGGTGCAGGTCTAGTCCGTTGTCGACCGGCTGTCGATGAAGCCGGCTTGATAACTTCCCACGAGCTAATTCGTTTTTTTGGGATAGCACTTTGTAGGCAAAGTAGGAATTCAAAATGGTGATCGATCTGAAGTTCTCACATTCCAAATGGTCGGCTTTCATGTGAATGGAGCAGACTAACTCTTCGTGCCACTCCTGCGACAGCTGCCCGGTTTCCCGGATCCTGACTATCATGCGGTGGCCAACTTTATTGGGCCCATCTAGATGAGTTCAACTGCGATACTATCCTCATCAGCTGCTTTGTAGGTTTTGTGTAAGTGAATGGAATCCTTATTTTTCCTTAGCGTAGGAGTTGGATGTTTTCGGTCCTCTGCTGCACTGACGTTGCCTTGGTCTCCCGTACCTACGTTTATCACACCATTCAAGTGATCATAGACGTGCTGCTTCTACCTTTTAATCACCTTCCGTGTTTCTTTGGATCGGGACAGCAGTTCAAATTCCTCACACTCCACTTCGACTTCTTCTAGGCGGCGTTTTTAAATACAAAACGTGCTGTATACAAGCAGCTGTTGTATTCAGCTTTTTGCGCTGAAAATGTTAGTTGGGTTGTACCGTGGCGGTCGCCGGTACCGTACATTGTTGATAACGGAAAGTTGCTCGCAGCCTGCCCGGTGCCACCCAGAGTTGCTAATGGATCTCAAAGGGATCTGAATTACGCAAAATACCCATTCTTGCAAATATATTCAGCTTAGGGTTACCATACGTCCTGATTTGGCAGGACATGTCCTGATTTTAGTCAAATTTTGGCTAAAATTTCTTAACAAATCCGATGAGATTTGCTCATTTTTAAGAAAATACATGAAATGTCCTGATTTTCTATGCTGTGTTGATGGGAGCCCTAATTCAGCTAAATAAACTAAATGAATGACTATGCTAGAACAGGATTAAACGGATACCCAATTAATTTTTTCTGAAGAATTTACTCAGTTTTAAATAATACCTTTCTGTCAACAGTGAATGGCTGTGATGAATCACTACGCAGCTTAAGACAACAACAGTTTACAACTTATTGCATTTTGCATTGTAATTATAACATGCGAATGTTTGAAAATTGTTTTACAATTATAAATACTCGAGTATATGCATATGTGATCATAATATGTACGTACAGTTACCATACGCGAAATCGAAAGATAAAGTCAGCAATGTATGTAGGTACGTAGCTGCAGTCAAAATAATGCAGAACTTTCTAGCTTTGCCTTATCGAACGTCCGAACTGATTCTGGTTCAAGCAAAAAAAAGGACATTATGCAGTTACAACAAAAGTGATAGCTAATCAAAATATGCTGTTTGAATCGTCCGTCTATCATCGTTATTGTTACACAAGGTGAAATTTGATAAAAGAAAAGAAAAACAGTTTTAAAAGTTTGGTGAAGAAACTTACGCCCCGCTGCCGACTTGCAGCACTTCGAAGCAAACGCAGCACACCCGGACCGGTTTGTTGATTCCGAACTTGATAATCGGAACGTCGTTGTTGGAACACCGGCTGCACAGGATCCGACCGCAGTGACGACTGTTTTGGGATAGATGGGAAAGAGAAGTCGTCCATTTAATACATAATGAAGTATTAGAATTATTCTTCAAACTCTTCCGTTTCCAAAAAACGCTCTTTTGGCTATACAAACGATATATACATTTTACCTGATAGTCCATTCTAGTCACCACTTGAAGGAGATTCTAATGGATAATCTTCGGATCCCAGAATTCTGCAAGAATCCACAAAATGATTATTCCAGAATTCTTTTGTACTGTGGAAAAAAAGGGTTGTGATAATGCGTGATCCAACACCTGGTAAAGATTCCTTCCAGTATCCTGGAGAAGGATTTTCGCAAAGAAACCTGGATAGGATTCCCACAGAATCCTGAGAGGGAGGTTCTTCGAAAATCCTGAGATGGATTCGCTCACAATCGTGAAATGAATTCCTCCAGAATCCTGAGAAGGTGTCCTCAGAATGTTGTAAGGAATGTCTTCAAAATTCTGAGAGATACCTTAGAATCCTGAGAAGAATTTCCCTAATACCCAGAAGGTTTATTCCAGAACCTAATGAAAGAGTCCCCAGAGTCTTGCTTGAGGTGGATATCTTCTGAGACGGATTGCCCCTGAACCCTCAGACTTGACTTTAGAATTCTTAAATGAATTACGAATTGTCTCCGCAATCCACAACCCTTGGAGGAATTTCTTCAAAATTGTTATAGGCATTCTCCGAGAATCTTGCGACGAATTCCCTCCAAAATTCGGAGAAGATTACCTCCCGAATTTAAAGAGGGATTCCTTCAGAATCCTGAGTGGGATTCCTTCAGGCTGATGAGAGGGATTCCGTCAGAATCCTGAGAGGGATTATCCCAGAATACTGAGAGAGATTCCACCAGCATTGTAAGATGGATGTCCTCAGAATCCTGAGCATCGATTATACTAAAACCCGGAAAAAAGATTCTAGTGAAATTCTAAGAGTGATTATCCAAGAATCTCGAGAGAGGTTGTCGTAGAATTGTGGCCTTCCACAGGATTCTCACAGAAGCCTCAGAGGGATTGCCAGAGAATCCTGAGAAGGATTCTTGCAAAAGTATGAGAGATATTTCTGCAGAATACTGGGAGAAATGCCAGCAGGTTCCTTACAGACATTCCCCCAGACTCTTGAAAATGATTGTCCCAGTTTGTCAGATTCCCTACAATCTAAAGAGGATTCCCGTAACGTGGGTAGATCACCTTAGAATGGTGCGTTACGGTGTAAGATCTACCACATTGCAACAAATTTTAATCTTGCTATTTTACTGCCTAAAGTGGTAACATACCAGATTAAAATTTGAAGTATTTTTGTAATGGTTATGCTTTGATTTATGTTTTGTTTTTAACTGCTAATAAACCTTTTTGTTTCAGGATGATTCAGGTAATTTTATTGTATAATAATGCCATGTTTTAAAAAATAGTTACTGTAACGAGCGTATCACTTATGCCTTATATGTATTACTTAATCCTTTAAACCTTTATTCTCTTTTCAGTAAAGAAGCTTACAACCATTCCTGGCGCACTAATCAATATTTTTTTAGCAAATCACCGTACACATCATCATATTGATACATGCGAACATGTTTAAATATCTATATCGATATCTGGAAGCGTTTGGTACGGGAGGTCCACGCTTCCATCTTTCCCCTCGATTTCAAGGTGTAGAATGTTTTCAAATATTGACTATGTTGAAATCCTTCTATCTCTTGAAATCTTCTCTGCGGTACATGCTGCGCAGTTGGCCTGGCCGTTAGACAAGAAAAATGATAGACTTGAAAAGTCTTCATTTTCCAGGATGCATTCAAGTAATGGCTGCGTTAGTGTGAGATTAGATTAGATTAGATTAGATTCCCTACAATCTAAAGAGGCATTTTCCGAATTTTAAACGATATATGTATTTGACTGCGAATAAAATTTCCTAGAAAGGATACATACTCAAATTAGGAGCAATCCCTACATAAACAAATTAGGAGGATACCCTCAAAATCCAGAGAGAAATTCTCGCAGGATTCTGAGAAAAATTTTCAGACATTATAACACCATGGGAGAATAAAAAGAAATATAAAAAAGAAGGCAGAACTTCCACAGTTAGGTACAGTCGAGTTGTCGAATGACGGTATTGAATCCGAAATCGGAATGCCGGATATCCGCAAACCAGTTGCGAAATTTAGCAGGAAAACATTAAAAAATAACAGTTATAAGCCGAAAGAGCGTTTGTTGTTCTATGTCACTTCAGGATAATTGCTAATGGAAGGGCTAAAGTCCTACTTACCAATGATGTTTCCTCATGGTCATGGTGAACTTGGTTCCACACTCCTGGCACAGCTCCGACGACGCCCACGGAGATTCCGTCGGTAGTTCGTCCAACAACCGGTGCAACAGCTGATTGGTGGCCAGTTTAAAGTTGAAAATCGTCAGACCTTCCTTGTTCTCTGCGCCCAGACAAGCGCCGTTCTTAACTAGAATCCGACAGAGCTGTGCCTGTCCTCGCATGTACGCTAGAAGGAGCGGAGTGTTCCCTTGCAGGTCGGTTGTATTGATAGGATACTTTGGCATGCATTCCAGGAACAGCTCTAGGATTCCCGCAGCTGTATTATCCTTCCCGCAGCGGCAGAGCTCATGGAGAGGGTTCCGGCCCTTCATGTTGACCACTTCGGCGTTCAGTTCGGACTCGGTCAGCAGCTCGCGGACTACGGCTATGTGGCCTTCGCGAACGGCAATGTGGAGGGCATTGTTACCATCACCATCGACGGCGTCAAAATCGGCACCGTTCTGGAGCAGTGCAGAAACCGCTCCGATGGTACCGCGTTCCGCAGCCACGTGGAGGGCAGTTTTCTGGGTAGCGTCCCGGTCGTTGAGACGAGCTCCAGCCAAAATGAGATTTCTGATGAGCATTTCGTTTTCGGATCCGGCTGCCAGATGGAGCGGAGGCGTTTGATTGACGTCGTGCACGCGAGAGTTGACATCCACGTGAATCGAAAGCAGGAATAGGACAGACTCCAGGTCGTCCCGCATGATGGCCAGATGGAGAAAGTTGCGGCCTCTTTGGTCCATTTGTTCCGCAGCGTTTGGCAGTCTTTCGAGAATATTTTGAGCCGCTTTGTTGTTTCTCACTTGCAAAGCCGCTGCGAACGGAGTGTTGCCTGATTTGTCGCGTATTTTAAGGTCTATTCCCGGGTGGCACAAGAGGATACCTATAATTTCCTCATGTTGATTTTCGATGGCCACGTGGAGGGGCGTCTTCAGGTCGCAATCAACGGCATTGACATTCGCTCCATGATCAATTAACGTGTGAAGAACGTTTCGCAGACCCCACTGGCAACACAGATGTAACGGAGAAGCTTTGTCCTTAGCTTCTTCACCTCCTTGACCCTGCGGACCAGGTTGTCGCGGGGAATCCAGATCACAGCCACTTCGGATCAAGAACTGGGCGGCCGTTTCTTTGTTCTCATCAATGGCACGGTGTAGCAGCGTTTGAAGGCATCCTTCAGGACCGGGTCCCCAGCAATCGGTGTCAACTCCGTGTCTGACTAACACCGAAGCGATCTCGAATTGCTCCGATTCCAAAGCAGACCACAGCGGACAGTCACCCTTGTTGTCCGGTGCACTGAAGGATACTCCACGGGTGCACAAGACATCCACCACATCAGGCAATCGACAATGAATGGCCAGCTGTAGAGGCGACTCCTGATCTGCCGTCAAAGCGTTCATGTCAGCTCCATGATTTAGCAAGAACACGGCTGTCTTTGAGTCTTCCTTAAGAATGGCCTGATGCAGCAGAGTCATATCTTGTCCGTTACGAGCGTTCACATCTGCACCACCTTTTATCAGCAGAGGCACCAGATCATTGTATCCTAATGAAAGCGCTAAACTAAATGGTGAATCGCCAAACGCATTCTTCAAATTGAAGTTTATCTTTTCCGCCGTATCATCCCCGGATTTCACGTGTTCAATGAAAGCTTTTATAACTTCAGCGCCATTCGCTTCAACTGCGTAGTGCAGAGGAGACTTCAGATCGGCCACTACGGATTGCATGTTGGGCGATGCGCCTTTTTCCAGCAAAGCACGCGTCAAGTTCGACAGTCCTTGCGAGGCGGCCACATGCAGCGGTGTCAATCCGGCCTTGTTCACGTGGTTCAAATTGGCAAACTCCGCCAGAAACACGGCCGCATCTTCCAGTCGGTTCTGAGCCAGAATGTGCAATAGACTGTCGCCACTATCGGAACTGATAGGATTGGGTCTAGCTCCCTTCTGCAGCAGTAATCTGGCCAAATCGAAAGGCGGCCCGTCGGTGTGCGGGGGCATCAGGGCAAACTGCAAGGCACATTTTTCGTCCAGCGTGCGAATGTTGGTGTCCAGATTTAGCACCTCGTCGCTGAGCAACTCATAGATCATGTCCATATGCTGAGAGGTGATTGCGATGTGAAGCGGGGTGCTTAAAGAATAATTATTATCAGTAATAGAGTCATATAACTGCAGTGTGCTTTACAATTTCATTTCGACGATAGCTATTTCAACTTCTGAGTACTTAACAATGTATTACGCAAGAAATTCTCAGGAATTTGCCCTTGAAAAAAGGAAGGTTACATTTAGGAATCCCAAACATATTGTATAATAAAGATCATTACTTCGACTGAGAAGGGCAAGAAAGGACGCGATAAAACCGAAACGACACTGTTCCCCATTTAACAACTGAATCTACTTACTATCCTCTGATGTTCTGAACGTTCGGATCTGCACGACGTTTGAGCAGTTGCCGGCCGACGATCAGCATGTCTCGGAACGTCTCCGGGTCGGTGCACTTTTCGGCGTAGGTGCAAACCAAATGCAACGCCGTGTCCGAGGTATCCCGCGTCACCAGATCGATGTTGCAACCCTTGTCCAGCAGGAATTGTGCGGTGAATCCGTCACCACGTTTGATGGCATCGATCAACAGAGTGCAGCCCTATATGCGATAAATTGGAGGACTAGCGGTGTGGATGGTTTGTAAATTAGTAGGTTTACTTACGTCTGATGTGAAGGCGTTAATATCCGCTCTGCCTGTTTCCAGCAAGGTCTGAGCAATTCCTGTGCTACGACCCATAAGAGCTAGACCTAGCGGTAGTTGACCCTGCGGCGATAAGCTGTTCACAATCTCGGAAAGCTGGAATGGATACAGAAAATGAAGATTCATGAATATCGAATGATTTTAAATTGAACATTATTACAGTAGATGCAGCAAAATTGTCACAAGACCAGCTCGAAGGAGCGTTCAACATAGTTGGTTAGTAGTTCTCACACTACAGACAAAAACCAGCAGTTAAGCAGTTGAGTAGGTGAGAAAATCTAACGAATAACACATTCAGTTATTAATAATTGAATTACCAAAGAACAAAAACTGATATTGGTTTAATTGAGATAAGAGGTAAAACACCAGAAATAGTATCAAAATCTAGTATGGAGAAGTGCTCAATAATAGCTCGTTTAGATATTACAAGATCAAAACAATAGCAGACAAGATTTGTCGACCATTTTCTTGAAAAAATAAAAAAAAAGCCTTATAGCTAAGAAACGCTTCGGCACCGAAGACGTCCAAGTCGTTCGGATTGTGGCCAAAGGAAGGGACATACGCACAATGTCCTTCTTCTCGTTCAAAATTGGCATGAACTTGGAGTTGAAATCTAAAATTCTGTCCACATCGACGTGACCGAAAGGTGTCCTATACAGGGAGTTAGTTCACCAAAAACAGATCCGATGAAAATTCTGGATCCATTGAGCCATCGCACATTTGCCGGGACGCACATTTGCCACAAGTCTCAAGGAAGCTCCTATTCCTTTTACCGTAGTCGAGCCCCTCCCACCAGCGACCAGCAGTTGTCCCGATCCTGCGCGTGAGGTGGAAGACGGGGTCCAAACTTCAACTACAGTCGGAACTCGCTCGTTGAGCCACAACCTCCACCCAACCAACGAATTCGATTCGCTAGTTGGGTGAAGTGACAGCAGCACAAGAGGCGTGCGCATTGTTTTTGTTAAATCATGTTTAGGTTGAAAGTAAAAATTAAAAATTTTCAATTTGTTTTACATTTAGAGTAAAACTGATACGTTTTGCATGATACATATATGGCCAATGCGAGGAATAATTATTTTCCCCCGTTTTTAGTCGATAACTGCAACAGGTTTTAGTTCTACTTAGCGAACGATTCAATAACTGCAACGTCTGATAGACGTCAACTTTCAATACGTTAAAGTTAAACTAACGTTCAGTTTACCAGGCTGTTGATTTGGGCTAACTTGGAGCATCATTATTACGGATAGCGGTGCAATAACTGCAAATTTGTTTAACTTAACAGACTTGAAGTTAAAAAGCATTGCAGTGAACTGTTTGCACAGATCGAACGTCTACTGTAGTCTGATCTTTGATTTTAATAGTTTTTTCTAAACTTGAAATCTCACGGAAATAGCATTTTATTCGATATTTTTTTTCTGAACTTATATGCAGAATATTAGTTTACATTTTTAACGCGCTATAGTGCCGTGCCATGTAACAAAACAAAAAATTAAAAAATAAAGTGGAAGGAGGGGAAGTATCATACTTATTGGGGTATGTCATACACAAGTCTAATTGTTTAGAATTAACGGACGATATAAGATACGAACAAGCACATAATCATTGCTTATGGAAGTAGGTATGCATCATATGATAAGTGGCTCGGCAGGATGAATTAAGATATAAAGACTGCACTCAATTATGAGGCATTTCATGACATCAGGGATGGTATCAATATTCTTCGGCATGTTATATGGCGTAGCTTCTTGTAAAATGAAGTATTATAATTTTCATATTTTTCTTGATTTAGAAGAAAGGTGGGATGTAGGGTCTGGATCAGTGACGGACGAACACACCTGACGCGAGAGGACTTGGGATTGGAGAGTGCGCGAGGAGACGTGATTAGTGGCGGCTGCTACGAGGAAGCAGAGAATCCGGATTCTGGCGGTTACCTGGACCAGAAGGCAGAAACCATCGAAATGTGGTCACCGGCGGATACTACAGGATGAAAATGGGAGCATGAGATTACTGATGGCACACATACCCTATTTAACAACACCATTCCGATAAACATGCCAACAACAAAAATAATCCCGTTTCGTCAATCCCGTCCGACATGGATGTTTAAAACGAGGTTTAAAATGTATTGATCATGACCGACTCGAGTCTGTTTTGGTTGAAATCTTTTTTGATTGATATAAACGTCATGTGCTCCAAGCCCTGTGACAGCACTGACAAACTTCTTTACAGCT
Source organism: Aedes albopictus (assembly GCF_035046485.1). Lineage (NCBI taxonomy): Eukaryota > Metazoa > Arthropoda > Insecta > Diptera > Culicidae > Aedes > Aedes albopictus. The sequence continues at coordinate 51,431 of NW_026917842.1, forward strand.
TGTAGGCTTTATATAGGCTTACAGGGCTTAATTTAGTTCTTACTGGTTATAGTGCCTATAAGCATTAGAAATGCTTATATAGAGCTACTTAGCACTGAAAAGCTGTTTAATGGCCGTTATAATGCTCAGAACAGTGCTTAGTGGTTACCTGGGTAGTTTGACTTCAATAATACAAGAACGTTCATTATCTCCAATTCTGACACTGGGACGCACACTTGACATTAGCACTGAGGAAGCCCCAATTCCTCTCACCGTGGTCGAGTCCTTCCCGCCAGCGACCATCAGTCGTCACGGTCCTGCGCGTGAGTTGGAAGAAGGGGTCTTCCGAAACCGACTTCTAGGCAACAACGTGTGCACATGTGAATAATCTGGGAGTAATTCTTGACACCCAGCTTACATTCAAACAACATGTATCGTACATGATAGAAAAAAACCTCCAGGGTTTTGTTTTTCACATTGCCAAGAATTTCAACAACGTACATTGCCTCAAGTGGACTGCAAACGATAAGGAGAGCGTTCAACATAGCTCTGGTCCTCACAAGTTCCTACCTCATGCGTCCACGGGTCAAGCGATGACAAAGACCGCCAGCTAAGAGTTGTGTGCTGGGCACTGTTGTCCTTCTGACTTCAGCTAGATTGAGGAGGTACGATTCGAGCGTCTGTTCACCAAGGAGGTGCGGCTCAAACAGCGTCTGTTCTGGCATCCGTAGGCCCAATAAGCCACCCGTAAAAATCCCCAATGCGAATAACATAGGAGAAAATACGACTCGATACAATCGGCAAAGACCCACGCGACGAAATAAGGACTACGATTGGAAACTTGGAACATGGAATTGCAAGTCACTAGGTTTCGCAGGATGTGTCAGGATAATTTACGACGAACTACATCCCCGCAACTTCGACATCGTGGCGTTGCAGGAACTTTGTTGGACTGGACAGAAAGTGTGGAAAAGCGGGCATCGAGCGGCTACCTTCTACCAAAGCTGTGGCACCATCAATGAACTGGGAACAGGATTTATAGTGTTGGGCAAGATGCGACAACGTGTGATCGGGTGGCAGTCGATCAACGCAAGAATGTGCATGTTGAGAGTTAAGGGTCGTTTCTTCAACTACAGCATCATTAACGTCCACTGCCCACACGAAGGGAGACCTGATGACGAGAAAGAAGCGTTCTACGCGCAGTTAGAGCAAACATACGATGGTTGCTCGCCGCGTGACGTGAAAATCGTTGTCGGCGACATGAACGCGCAGGTAGGAAGGGAGGAAATATACAGACCGGTAATTGGGTGAAACAGCCTGCACGCCGTATCGAATGATAACGGTCAGCGATGCGTAAACTTTGCAGCCTCCCGTGGTATGGTAGTCTGAGGCCAGTGCTTGCAAAATGAAGCGTTTTCCCCTGGACGAAGCAAAATTTGCTCCTCTTTGACCGACGCTGTTCAACCCAGAGCGGTAGCTCTATACCTTCATTGGCTAACATGCTTCAGAAGCAAGTGGGAGCATGAGCAATCAATTTTATTACTGAGAGTGAGAAACGGTGGTTCATATGCGTGGTGGCTCTCTGAATCTTTCTCTTCGCCGGCGTATACGGCAATGAATATACTTAGTTTTTATCCCGTTATTACAGTGCAAATAACATAAACTCAAATTAAATCGATTACAATAGTCACGTACAACATCCCCATATCAACAGAATGATTGTTTTTACAAATTTTGAGCAACAAATAAAACCACTGAATCATTTCCCCATCTTCACACTCACCGCAGCAACTGAGCATGAACGATCACCAGTCAGTTTGCTTCACAAGCGAAACGACCGATGAGGAATAGCAGTCGCAGTTGGTTCGGGTTTTCTTCGCTCCTTTTGCGTAAACGTTCGTAGTGGTTGCTGGCGCTGATAACTGGTCGTTTTCTTCATATTCACTCAATTTCAAGCGCTGTCTGAGGCACCTTCTTCCCCCGCAAAGATATCCACAAAGCTATGTGGAGATCACCCGACCATCAAACAGATAATCAAATCGACCACGTTCTAATCGACGGTAAATTCTTCTCGGATATAACCAATGTCCGCACATACCGCAGTGTGAATATAGATTCGGATCACTACTTAGTCGCTGTATGCTTGCGCTCAAAACTTTCGACAGTTATCACCACGTGTCGAAGTCGAACGCCGCGGCTCAACATCGAGCAGCTGCGTAACGTAGAAGTGGCTCAAGACTACGCGCAGCAGTTAGCAGTGGCCCTACCAACGGAAGAGCAGCTTGGCGCAGCTACACTTGAAGATGGCTGGAGGGACATCCGCATTGGCGTAACTAGGATTTTTTCCTGGAGGGGGCCCAGGGGGGGCCTGACTTGAGATGAATTTTAAGCGGGATGGGCGCCCGATATGTGAATATGCAAATCGGTATTGTAGTTTTGAGTAATCAAAATGACTGTTTCAGATTTGTTCATAGTTTCGTAAACTATATGAGTACGAACAATTTCTCCAAGATTATTTCCCATAGCTTGCTACAGTGATTCCATTATGGCTTCTTCCAGAAATTCAATCAAGAATTCATCTAGGGATTCCACTAGACATTTTTTCGAGGATTTTTCCTGGGATATCTTTAGAGGTTCCTCCAGTAATTGTTCCAGTGCTTTTTTCGAGGTTTTCTCCAGGAATTTCTCCAGAGATCCTTTAAGGTATTTTTGAAGGTATTCAGAGATTTCTACATCGATTTCTCCATATATGCCTTCCAGAATTCCACTAGAGATTGCTGCAATAGTTACATCTGGAATGATTCGAAGTTTTTCTGCAGGAATGTATTCCAGAAATTCTTTGAGAAAATTTTTCTTAGAGTTTCTAAAAAAATACTCCAAGAATTGCTTGAAAAATTTGTACAAAAAAACCTTCAGGGATCCTAGTATTCCTTTAACAATTACGGAAGACATTGATTTCTTCATTTTTTTATCCAGGAATATTCCTACAAAAATTCTTCCAGGTATTCGCTAACAAAACTCTCCTGTGATTCGATAAAGAGTTCCTCATGGGGTTGCTTTCGGAATTCCTCATCGGGTTTCTTCAGAAATTACTTCAAGAGTTCCTCCAGGGATTAACCGGAAATTTCTTCTGTTATTCTTTCAAAAACAAATTCCGGGATTATTTTAAACATTTCTGCAAGAACTCTTGTTTGGATTCCTTCAGAAACTCCCGCAGGAATTAATCCAGGATTTCCTCAGGAATTTCAGCGGTTTTTTCAGTATTTCCCCTGAGAATTCTTCAGAAACTCCTCCTGGAATTTCCTCAGAAATCGAACTTTGTATTTCATCAAGAATGAATCTTGAGATTCCTCCAGGAACTCCTCAAGGGATTTCTTCGGAAATTCCTCCCGGATTTTTTTCAAGAATTATTCCTGGTATTCCTCCTGGCATTCCTCTTGGATTTCATTCAGGCATTTCTGCAGAGACTCCTGCAAGAGTTCTACCAAGCATTTCTCCAGGAATAACCCCAGGTATTTCCTCAGGAATTACTCCAGGAATTTATTCAAGAATAGATCCAGGATTTCTTCCATGAATTCCTCCGAAAATTCTTCCAGGGTTTCCTCCAAGAATTAACCCAGGAATATCTTCTCTAGGGTCTCCTCTGCACATTCCTCCAGGATTTATTTCATGGATCCCTCCAGAATTCCACCGATGATTCCTGCAGTAATTCCTCCAGAAAATCCTCCTGGAACTCCACCAAAAATTCCTTTCTGAATTCCTCTAAAAAATTCTAGATTCCTTCCAGAATTCCTCTAGAGATTCTTCCAGGAATTCGTTCAGGGATTCTCAAGGTATTCATTTAGCGATTCCTCCTGGAGTTCTTCCATGAATTGAATAGTTCCACGGAATTTCCCCAAGATTTTTTATAGAGATTTCTCCCAGAAATGTTTTAGGGATTCCTCCAGGTTTTTTTTGAAACGAGGTGGTCAATACTATCAGTGCCGGGCCGATTCAAGACGCAAGATTTCTCCGGCAATCCCAGGGCCGGCTAGCTACTGGGTAATCAAGGGCACATTTCGCGATACAAAAACACTACACCAAGAACTTTCACCCAGGGATTCTTCCAAGTAATTCTCTAGAAATTCCTCTAAGGATGTCTCCAGGAATTCCTCAAGAGGTTTCTTAAGAATTACCCTAAGAATCACTTCAGAAAGTCCTCCAGAAATTGAATAAGGAACTCCCATAGGAATTCCTTCAGAAATTATTACCGCGATTCCTTCAGGAATTCCTCCTGAAATTCCTCCAAAAATTCCTCTGGGAATTCCTCTAGAAATTTCTCTTGGAATTTCTTCAGAAATTTCTCTTGGAGTTCCTTCAGAAATTTTTCTTGAAATTTCTGCAGAAATTTCTTTTGGAATTTCTTCAGAATTGCGGAAATTGCTTCAGGGATTCCTCCAGGGATTTTTCCAAGAATTTTCTCAGGGATTTTTCCAAGAATTTTCTCAGGGATTCTTCCAAGAACTTCTCCATAAATTTCTCTAAGGATTCCTATAGGAATTTTTCAAGAGGTTTCTTCAGAAATTTCTCCTGGGAGTTTCTCCATGGACTCATCCCGGGATTTCTCCAGGAATTCATTTAGAGATTGATCCGGGAGTTCTTCTAAAGGTCCCTCCCAGAATTCTTCTAAAAACTCCACCAGGAACTCATCTAAAAATTTATCCAGAGATTGCTCCAGGCATTAGTCCAGGAATTTCTCCAGGGATTCTTCAAGGAAATTCTCCAGGGTTTCCTCCAGGGATTTCTTAAGGAATTTCTCGAGAGATTCCTCCTGGAATTGATACAGGCATGTCTCCAGGAATTTATCTTGGGGTTTTTCCAGGCATTCCTCCAGAGATTTATAAAGGGATTCCTCCAGGCATTCCTCCAGGATTCCTTCAGAAATTGCTACCGCAATTTCTACAAGAATTTATCTAGAAAATCCTCCAGGGATTCATTAAGAAATTATCCCAAGAATTCCTCCCGGAGTTTATCCAAGAAATAATACAATAATTCTTCCTGAAATTCCTGAATGAATACCTTCTGAGATTTCTCTAGGAATTCCTTCAAATATTTTTTCAGAAATCCTCCAGGAAATCAAGGGATTCTATTAAAAATTTCCCCAGAAATTTTTTCCGGAATTTATTCAAGAATTATTCCAGATATTCCTCCTGGCAGTCTTCCAGGATTTTATCCAGGCATTTCTCCAGGGACTCCTTCAGGAGTTCTACCACGAATTTCACAAAAAATTACCCCAGGTTTTTCTTCAGCAATACCTCCGGGAATTTATTCATTAATGGATCCAGGAATTTCTTCGGAAATTCGTACAGCAATTCCTTCAGGAATTCTTCCAGGAATTCCTCCAGAAATTCCAGCGATGATTCCTCCAGTAATTCTTCCAGAAATTACTTCTCAAATTGCTCCTGTAATTCCTCCAGAAATTCCTCTGGAAATTTCTCCTGAAACTCCATTAGAAACTCCTCTCAGAATTCCTCTAGGAATTTCTCTAGGAATTTATTCAGAAATTCCTCCATGGATTCCTTCCAGAATTCCTCTAGAGATTCTTCCAGGAATTCATTGAAGGATTCCTCAAAGAATTAATTAAGGGATTCCTCCTACAATTCTTCCATAAATAGGTCCATGGAGTTTCCCCAGGATTACCTATAGAGATTTATCCAGAAATCTCCTGAGATTCCGCCTGGAACTTGTCCGGAAGTTCCTCCAGGAATTCCTCCTAAGGTTCCTCCAGAAATTTGTAGCAGGGATATCTGCAGGGTACTTTCCAAGAATTTCTCCAGGGATTCTTCCAAGAATTTCTGTAGAAATTTCTCTAAGAATTTTTGCTGCAATTGCTGCAAGGTTTCTTCAGAAATACCCCAGGAATTCCTTCAGAAAGTTCTTCGGGAATTCATATAGGAATTCCTTCAGGAATTCTTCAGAAATTACTACCGCAATGTCTCCAGGGCCCCTCCAGAAATTCCACTAAGATTTACCGCAGGTAGGTATTTCTTCAGAAATTGATCCAGGAATCCCTCCAGGAATTTCTTCGGAAATTCCTACAGCACTCCTCCAGGAATTTCTGCAGGAAATCCTCAGAGATTGCTTCCGATATTCTTTCAGGAGATTCTTCAGCAAATTCTATAGGAATTTCTCCAAGGGACTCCTCCGGAAATTCTTGCAGGTTTCCTGCAGGAATTAATCCATGAATTTTAACTCCTCTAGAAATCAGTCCAGGAGTTATTTTACGGGTTCTTCTAGAAATTTCACCAGGAATTTCTCCAAGAATATACCAGAAAATCCTGTAGGGATTCCTCTAAGGATTCTTCCGTTAGATTCCTGCAGTAATTCCTCATAGAATTCCTCCTGGAATTCCTCCAGAAATTTCTCTGGGAATTCTTCTAGAAATTTATCTTGGAATTTCATCAGAAATTTCTCTAATGCTCCAGGCGTTACTCCAGGAACTTCTCCAGGGATGCCTCCTTCAGAAATTTCTCCATTAACTTCTCCAGGGAATCCGCCAGGAATTTATCCAGAAAATTTTCTAGGATTTTTTCCAGAAATACATCTTGGAATTGCTGAGAAAATTTGCTTTTGATTTCACAAAAAAATTGTGTCTATGAGGCTTCGTTCAAGAGTTATGATTTTTCAAAGTAGGTGGTGTCTGTGAAAAATGTTTGTTTTTTACTGGAGTTTTCCGGAAAATTAGGCGACCCTGATTTTTTTAGTTTAGTTTTTCAAATATATATGATACTTACCTATGAAAAAATATTAACCTTCAGAACCTTCGTACCAATTTGTACGATAATAAAAAAAACCCCTAATGCTCTAGGCATTAGTCCAGGAACTTTTCCAGAGATTCTGCATGGAATTTTCCAGAAGGTTCTTATTACGAAAAAATAATGAAGCACTATAACTGCACAATGAAATATAACATATTATAGTGGAACACTAAAAATGCGTAATAAAATAGGACATAACAGAAGGACAAATACGACACACAACGTATATCTTGCCCTGTTACCTAGTGGATAACAGTTTCCGATGACAGGATGACGAGGTTTCATAAATGTTGTTGGTCCATCAGTCAATCCTGTAATCGTATTTTGTCTGGCAGGTTGCCTTTCGTTCGCAGCATGTGTTGCTTTCATAGCTTGAGTTTTGTCTAGGAATTTCTAATCCTAAGGGGGCCGCTCGATTCGGGTTTCATCACTAGAGTTCTATAACTTGAAGTCTGTGCCTGAGAAAGGTTTACATCTCTAGTACTCAATCACGATCCGAAATGCCCTGAATGTTGGCCATCGAAATTGGATTGTGGGCCCCTATTCTGTTAGAGCCCTATAAATGTGCATGAATACTAGGAGAATATTTACAAGTTAAAATAACACATTTAGCACAAAAATAAAACTTGTAATATTCTCCCGGATTTCCTCCAGAAATACATATTGGAACTCCTCCTGTGATTTCTAGAAGAATTCCTCCTGGGATTCCTCCAGGATTGCATCCAGAAATTTCTCCAAGGATTCATCTTTAAAAAAAAATCTAGTAATTTCTACAGGGATTTCTGATGCGGATTCTTCAGACTTTTTTCCTGAAATTTCTCGCATAATTGCTCTTCGGATTCCTCCAGCAATTCATCTAGGGATTCCTTCAGGTATACTTTCAGAAATTATTCCAGGGATTCCTGCAGATATTGCTCCGAGATTTCTAGTGATGATTTCTTCCGAAATTTCTGTCGGAATTTTTTCAAAAATTTATTCGGCGATTAGTTAAAAAAAATTCAGTATTCCGTTCATAATGTTTTTCAGGGATTCAACCCAGGTTTTTTTTTGATTACTTGTAGATTTTCTGAATAATTTGAAGGATTTCTAGAGGAATTCGTCCAGCGATTTGTATTGAAATTCTTTTAGATAATTTTAGAGAGACACAGTAGTCAAGAAATTCTCCATTAAATCATCCCTAAATTCTTTCACAATTATCTCATGAATACCAAGTCTTTTTTTTTACCCTCCGCTGACCCCCACACCAAAAAGCTCGCGTGGAGCTTCCTGGTTGTGGACACACCTAACAAAGTACAAACAAAAAAAACGCGGATACTAAAAAACTAAGATTTAAAAAAACTAATGTGTAATCCCAGTGGAGCATTTGCTCCTTTGAAGGGATTCACGAATAAAATCAATAATAATTCTTAAATTAAATTACATTGTGATAACGATTGTGGCTTAAGAATGAACTAAATTTAAAATATACTAAAATGCAGGAGAAAAAAACTGACAGAAGCCAGACAAAAACCTACATTCACAAAAATGTTGACACGCTTAAAGAATAAATTCATTTACATTCCTCCGTATGTGATGCTTCAGCTTGCTTTTGAAGATGATCGAATTTGATATTTCTTTAAATTCATTGGGAAGTGCATTAAACTTTAATGGTCCGTAATTGGTGATACGCGTTAGGCCTAAATTTGTACTTGCACTACTCCTCATAAGTTCATTGGCATGCTTAGTGTTATGAAAATTTACTCTAGCAGAAAAAACAAGATTATGATGGAATTTCCTATTATTCAATGTATTATGTACAAATGTGATTGTTTGAATGTCACGCAAGGCTAATATGGGCATAACTTTGTGGTTTGAATAACACAGCGTAACAAAAATTAACTTTTTGTTTGTCTCAAGAGCAAACTTATGTGTCTCCGAAGGTTTTTGGGGCGCTGAATCCGAATCCGGGCTCAGATTTGCTCTAACACGTCACAATTTTGAGCTATACCTCAATTTATAGGGCAAAATATGCGATTTTGGGCTTTTTGACCGCAAGCCTTTAAGCTTGGAAATATTTTGTTTAAGCAATCAAAAGGTTAATTGGTCAATTAACATCTAAATTAACGACTCATGCAAAATATTTCGTTTAACCTAATCGAATTTGATGGTTTTAAGCGATTAATGTTAGGTACGATATTTCCCATACAAGTCACCCTCCAAAAGTTGCATGCAAGTTTTCATAAATACTAACATAAAATGCTTAAATCTTTCAAATTTGATTAGGTAAAACGAAATATTTTGCATGAGTCGTTAATTTAGATGTTAATTGACCAATTAACATTTTGATTGCATAAAAAAAATATTTCCAAGCTTAATGGTTTGCAGTCAAAAAAGCCCAAAATCGCATATTTTGCCCTATAAATTGAGGTATAGTTCAAAATTGTGACGTGTTGGAGCAAATCTGAGCCCGGATTCGGATTCAGCGGCCCAAAATCCTTCGGAGACACATAAATTTGCTCGTGAGACAAAAAATGTTGCGCTGTGTAATTATACAGTGCAATAGTTGGGAATAAATGTGGCAAATTGAAAATTAATTTTAAACAGCGATTTTGCAAGGATTGAAGTTTTTTTAGTTTGGATTTAGCAGCATGACCTCATGCTACTATTAGATATTGGAGCACAGAATGGATACAGGCAAAGTAAAAACGTAGCAATGCTTCATTTGGTACAAAAGAGCGAACCCTCTTCATTAGTCCACACAAAGATGACACTTTATTCGATACTTGTTGTATATGATTATTCCAAGATAGACAAGAGTCTAAGTGAAGACCCAAGTATTTGAAAGACGAGACTTTTTCTATACGCAGATTTCCTACACAAGGATCGGGATAACTAAAGATTTTTTTTCGTGGTGCATGGAAGACCATGTATTTTGTTTTAGACAAGTTCAAGGAGAGAAGATTGCCATTGAAATAATTCGTCAGACTCGCAAGGTCTGACTCAATGTCTTGTACAATAGACTGAATATTGAGGTGAGAATAAAACAAAGCCGTATCATCAGCAAAGAGCCTTGGCACCCAGCACAGCTTTAAGTTACTTAAATCGTTAATAAATATTAAGAACAATAAAGGACCGATGTTGCTTCCTTGAGGCACTCCAATGCTCATGTGTTGTAGACTACTGCGGCAGTCATTTATCGCTACAAACTGTTTGCGATCCGAAAGATAACTCCTTATTAAATCATTTGCAATTCCTCTCACCCCGTACCTGTCCAATTTTTTCAATAAAATTTCGTGATTCGATACCATACGCTTTTTTCAGGTCTATAAATAATCCACCAACTATGTTTTTCTTATCTATTTCAAAAATCAAATCATCAATAAGTTCAGTTATAGCATTGCCAGTTCCACAACCTTCTCGAAAACCATACCTATACAATACGTTATTAGCACATAAGAAGTTTACAAGACGTACGGTTAACAGTTTCTCAAATATTGTATTGATTACGGAAAGAGTTGATTTCGGTCTATAATTAGAGGGATCAAAAGAGTCCCCTGATTTGAAAACTGAAGTGACTTTAGCTATTTTCATAATATTTGGATAGGACCCAGTTAATAACATTCTATTGAACAGCTCAGCAATTATACCGGAGAACGGGCCTACGTTTGCTTTTACCAGATCAGCTGGAATGTTGTCATGCCCTATGCTTTTCTGTGTATCAAGTTGGCTTATAAGAATGCTAACTTCATTTATACTAGCAGGTCTCAGGAAAATAGAGCTGCTAACACCCTTTACAGGTTTCAAAAAGTCAAAGGCGTTTTTTGGAATTTTTTGTGCTAGCTTATTACCGATGCTAGTCTTTCACAAGTCCAATCATGAATACCTTCAAGATTACCCCTTGCAGTACCAGCTTTTGAATATATTAAAACTTCCTCAATGACCATTTGAATTTGTGCGTTGTTTGATAGACGCAAAAATACCCCTGGTCCACGAAATAAAAGAAATTATTAATTATGTGACATCTATTCTCACTAGGAATTCAAAAACTTTTGCTGGAATTCCATTGCAAATTCAACCAGATATTTTTTCCCACATGATACTTGAATTCCATAAAGAAGCACTTAACCGAATTTTGCAGCAATGCTGCTAGAAAATTCAAAGATTCTTAAAGATACTCATCAAGGAATTCCTGGAAATTATCATTTAGCTTCAATTTCTCAGCGATTTAAAAAAAAAAGATGTACAAAGTATTGATTTTTATATAATTCTGGTTATATAAAATTTCAAAATAAAACTAACTAATTACATAGACCATTTTGGACAATGATCTTGTAAAGAGTGACAAGTTGAGAATTGTCTCTAATAACTGTCAATATAAACACATATTATGCCAAATAAATGTCTATTATAGATCTTTATTTATCACCACGACAGTGGTGTTCAGATTTTTTTTTCTATTTTCCATATATGAAGTCATGAAAATTTTCTGGGGGGGGGGGGCCTGGCGGATTCTGGGGGGGGGGGCCTGGCCCCCCTGGCCCCCCCTCTAGTTACGCCAATGGACATCCGATCCGCCATAGGTAGTACCTCGGCTACAGCACTAGGCTTCGCGACTGCGAATCACAGAAACGACTGGTACGACGGCGAATGTGAACAGTTGAAACCCGAGAATAATGCAGCATGGGCGAGAATGCTACAACACCGTACTAGAGCGAATGAGGCACGTTACAGACAGGCTCGGAACAGGCAGAACTCAGTCTTCCAGAAGAAGAAGCGCCAGCAGGAAGAACGAGATCACGAAGCGATGGAAGAGCTGTACCGCGCTAAGGACACACGAAAGTTCTACGAGAAGCTGAACCGCTCGCGCAGAGGCTTTGTGCCACAAGCCAACATGTGCCGAGATAATCACGGGAATATTCTCACGAACGAGCGTGAGGTGGTCGAGAGGTGGCGGCAGCATTACGATGAGCACCTTAATGGCGACGTTGCAAGTACCGAAGGTGGCGTGGTAACAAATCTAGGAGTATGTGCACAGGACGAAGGACTTCCGGCCCCTGACCTTCAAGAGTTTGAGGAGGAGGTTGGCCGGTTGAAAAACAACAAAGCCGCTGGAGCAGATCAACTACCAAGCGAGCTTCTAAAATACGGTGGAGAAGCACTGGTGAGAGCACTACACTGGGTCATTACCAAGATTTGGGAGGAGGAAGTATTACCGGAGGAATGGATGGAAGGTATCGTGTGTCCCATCTACAAAAAGGGCGAAAAGTTGGATTGCGGGAACTACCGCGCGATCACACTACTGAGCGCTGCCTACAAGATACTCTCTCAAATTATATGCCGTCGTCTATCACCGATTGCAAGAGAGTTCGTGGGGCAATATGGGTGAACGCGCTACAACGGACCAGATGTTCGCCATCCGCCAGGTGTTGCAGAAATGCCGCGAATACAAAGTGCCCACACATCACTTGTTCATCGATTTCAACTCGGCGTATGATACAATCAATCGAGAACAGCTATGGCAGATTATGCACGAATACGGATTCCCGGATAAACTGCTACGATTGATCAAGGCGACGATGGATCGAGTGATGTGCGTAGTTCGAGTATCAGGGACACTCTCGAGTCCCTTCGAATCTCGCAGAGAGTTACGGCAAGGTGATACTTCTTTCGTGCTTGCTGTTCAAAATTGCGTTAGAGGGTGTAATAAGGAGAGCGGGATTAACACGAATGGTACGATTTTCACGAAGTCCGTTCAGCTGCTTGGTTTCGTTGATGAAATTGATATTCCTCTCCTCTCCTCTTCTTGGCGTAACGTCCTCACTGGGACAAAGCCTGCTTCTCAGCTTAGTGTTCTATGAGCACTTCCACAGTTTTTAACTGAGAGCTTCCTCTGCCAATGACCATTTTGCATGCGTATATCGTGTGGCAGGCACGAAGATACTCTATGCCCAAGGAAGTCAAGGAAATTTCCTTTACGAAAAGATCCTGGACCGACCGGGAATCGAACCCGTCACCCTCAGCATGGTCATGCTGAATACCCGTGCGTTTACCGCCTCGGCTATATGGGCCCTTGAAATTGATATTATTGCTCGTAAATTTGAGACGATGGCGGATACGTACATCCGACTAAAGAGTGAAGCCAGACGAATCGGATTAGTCATTAATGTGTCGAAGACAAAGTACATGATGGCAAAGGGCTCCAGGAAGGAATCACCGCGCCCGCCACCCCGAATTTATATCGACGGTGATGAAATCGAGGCGGTTGAAGAAGTCGTGTACTTGGGCTCACTGGTGACCGCCGACAACGACACCAGCAGAGAAATTCAGAGGCGCATTGTGGCAGGTAATCGTGCTTACTTTGGACTCCGCAGAACTCTACGATCGAATAAAGTTCGCCGTAACACGAAGTTAACCATCTACAAAACGCTGATTAGACCGGTCGTCCTCTATGTGCACGAAATATGGACCCTACATGCAGAGGACCAACGCGCCCTTGGAGTTTTCGAACGGAAGGTGTTGCGTACCATCTACGGCGGAGTGCAGATGGAAGACGGGACTTGGAGAAAGCGAATGAACCACGAACTGCATCAGCTGTTGAGAGAACCAACCATCGTCCATACCGCGAAAATCGGGAGGCTACGTTGGGCGGGTCACGTCATCAGGATGTCGGATAGTAACCCGACTAAAATGGTTCTCGAGAGTCATCCGACCGGTACAAGAAGACGTGGAGCACAGCGAGCTAGGTGGGTCGACCAAGTGGAGAACGATCTGCGGACCCTACGCAGAGTGAGGAACTGGAGACAAACAGCCATGGACCGAGTGGAATGGAGACGGCTACTATGTACAGCAGAAGCCACCCCGTCCTTAGCCTGTACTATTCGCTCGTCCACTCGATCCTAGAGTACTGCTAGGTCGTCTGGTATCCGTATCACCAGAACGATATGGACAGGATCGAATCGGTTCAGCGATTCATACGATTTGCTCTCCGTCGATTCTCTTGGCAGGATCCGTTTAGATTACCGAGCAATGAGAGTAGATGTCGTTTGATCCAGTTGGAAGATCTCCAGGCGCGCCGAAATATCGCCAGGGCTATGTTTGTGGCTGACACAATTCGAGGAAGAACATACTGCGCAGGAATTCTGGCGGCAGTTGATTTGATCGAACGAGAAGGAGAAAAACAAGGAAGGAGAGGATCGGTGGATGATAGCAGCAGGAGAAAGGGCCCCGAAGAAAGAAGGTCAGATTAGAATAAGAAAATGGGTGAAGCGAAATAGAGTAAAGGTAGAAAGCTAGGGAAAGACAGAAGAAGTAAACAGAGCGAAATGTAGAGTGTGAAAAACTAACTCAAGGGTTTTCCTGAATCCGTGAATGCAAGGATAAGCGTGCCAACCTTTGAGATGTGAGGTCTATACAGAGTCTCGCTAGGCGCTGCGAAGGGTCATCCCAAGATAACTGCGCTGAAAAAAAGAACCCGAACAAGTCAACAATAAAAATATTCTAAATTCCCTGGAAATCTGTTTACTGTTTTCTACTCGGTAACCCCATCTAGGGCAGCGTGCCTCACTATCGTCATCCGCGTCAAAACGGTAACAACAGACGCGACGAGCGCAAAGCTGATGCGTGTCGTCGTTGCCGTCGCCGTCGCAAAAGCATTTCCTTTCTTCCGTTTTCTCCTAACCGGTTCTCTCGCGCAGTGCTTTTTTCGTCCGATTCAATCCATATTCAACACCATGCTGCCGCCACCAGCCTGTTTTGCTTTGCGCGCAAGCAAGCAGCATGCTTTTCAGTTTTAGCCCTCCGGGAGCCCGACGACGACGAGACGCGACGTCGAACGGGGCATTGCGCTGATGGTTGAGCGCTGAACAACAGCAGAGCGCGCGCGGCAAGTCTCGGACCGGCATGCGAAGGAGCACGCGTTTCAGTACCAACCTAGCATCCGAAACGATAACAGCCTCGGCGAACAACATAAAACAACACGCGTATCACATAAACATAGCCGAGACTTTATAGAGCTAGAGAGGAAGAATATCAGCTGCTGGGTGCCGGTCGTCGCCGTTGTTGGACGGGTTCGAATCCTTCCGCGAAATTTTTCTGTGTCATAGTCATATGGTCGAGTACGACACCCACGTGCGTTCAATCATCTCCTCTGGGTGGCGGTTGGCGTGTTTGGACGCAAGTATCTATCGTTGCCGATGACGAGAGACGCAGCTCAATTTAGCGCGAGTTTGCCGAACCCCGTTATGATTAATCCCGGGCAATTAGATTAGTGTCTGAACGAAGATCTGCAACAGGTATATTTATACATAGGGTTTAGGGGCGCGTTATTGGGTCATCGCAAGCGTAGTGGTGGTGCAATAGAATAGCTATACCTTTCGTGAGGGAGAGTGATTAATGGTAAACTCTGTGAGTGCAGCATACTAGTTAAGGTGCAACCTAGGCGAGTCAACAAAGAGTGTGAGAAGAAATCGAGTTCACGGAGGAAAGTTTTCTCTCGGGGCGGCGTGGAACACGGAATACCAAACGGGTGATAGAGGTGCATATTGAGAGAAAGCAACCGTTTTGGGTGAAGGAAAACGAAATTTAAGGAAAGAAAAACGACGGACAAACAAAAAGTGTCTGACCTTGATAATCGTCGTTTCGGTCGTCGAATCGAATGAGCGGGCGGTTTGGTTAGTCGGCGTGAACAGGCGAACGAATTTCGACGTCGCGACTTTCGTCATCGGCTTGTTGTTTGTGTTTTATTTTTGGGGGTGCCGGCCGTTTGGCAGTGTGAATTATGATTGAAGTGTGCCTTAGGAAATGTGAATGTACGAAGCGAGGTGCCTCTAATTAAAATTTCCAATTTATTTCTTTACTACATAAAAAGTGCACAACTCCACAAAGAAACCGTTTGTTAAATCCGTCCATTTAGTGGTTTAGCGGAGACGTGGTTTCTCGTCTGCCAGTCGGCACTGGTACTGGTGACTAACGGGAATAAAACGGGAAATTACGCTTCGAGTGCAGCAGCCAACAACATCAGCCGCAGCAGACACCAGTGCTGGTCATTCCCGTTTACTTGGTGCAACACGTTAGATTCGCAGTGCCCCCGGGTGGTTCGCAATGGATAAGCAAACCGTAGCACTTACCACAATATTTCTGCTGTTGGTCTTAGGTAATTATCTGCTTTGCTTTTCTTCTCAAGTGTTTACGGTTGAGGATATTCAAAAATGTATCATGAGTTGCGTGTTTTCTTGCAATGGTTCTAACCGATAACGTCCTATCATTTCGAACTTCTCTTTGTTCATCTCAGCTGAAGGATGCTGGTTACTTCGCTTCTTATTTACAGTTAACCGCATTATTAATAAACGTGACCTATACACTGCTTGGATTATTGTCAGTTCACTGAGCAGGGCGGCGCAAAATCAATATCATCGTACATGATATGCATTCTCCAATGATGAATCTCTGTTTGCAAATTCATAGCTGAAAAAATCTCGTATTTTTTTTATTCTGAACGTCATATTACAACAAACATTGCGGGTGGCCTAAGGCCTCGTGTTCGATAAAGCAGTGCTTTAACAGGTGAAGTGTAAAGTCGAAATCCAACATGCAGTGTTTGTTGTTATTTGCCTTTGTGATTGAAACGAAGAACGTATCAAACAACCTCGGTTCTATCGGACTGGCGGCAGTCGGCTACGAAGACGTGCTGGTACCATTAGATAGCTCGTAAATAGGTTAGTCCATCGGAATGATAATGCGGTCCCGTGTGGTATTTGAATGAATGAAGGTGCACGTTCCATTCAGGCTGGACTACAGTAGTAATATGTAGGTAAACGTGTGAAGTCTACTTTGAGCGGGACTAGGTATCTGTTCTGGAGATGATCGATGGGATTCTGATAACAATAAAACATAACATTTTCAATATCAGAGCAGCCTCCAACAGTGTTAACTTTCAGCTACTGAGTTGAAAATAACCTCTGTTTTATCAAAAATCATGTTTGAAGCGCAGACAAAGACGTATCACTCGGAACAAAGTGCAAATAAAATCATCATTAGCATTACGAAATGATCTTTGACCGACTGGAAATTGAACTTAGACATCATTAGAGTGTTTTTAGCACCGCTGCAGCTATTTTTTGTAAATATTATTTGTATTCTAAAAAAAACAATATAAATGATGTGACTAGGGAAAACGTGCGTCTGCTAAAAGTAAACTTGTTTTGAACTGCTTTTGGACTGGTCTCAGTAATGTAGATATACGTTACTGGGGACTCAGCAATGATAATTACGAGAACTGTAATTTGTATTACTGAAGTAGGGTGGGGCGGGGCAAGATGGGTCAGTATCATTTTCGGGCGCATCACTCATGTTTTGATTATGTTAATAATTATGTTAGATGACCAGCATGAATATACAAAAGATTAGGGCATTGATTGAAAAAATATTGACTCTCATTGGAAATAAAAAATAAAATGGTTTTTAGCCATTTTTCTTATGCGATACATTCCATATAATCTCCATATAAACGGCCGCGAGGCAAGATGGGTCACCTTCAATTTTGAACGTATTTTTGGAGCATTCAAAAGTTATTTATTTTTTATTACAAGACTATCTCATAAATGACTTCAATCAAGCGGAATGAACGCTCAAAATTATAACATAAAATTACGATAATTTTTCAGAGAAAACATTGATTTACAAGTCGACTTAGGACCACTCAAATCGTAGTTTTTTTATATTCCAAACAAGGATGGGAACACTCACTTTCAAAAAATTACACTCACTTAAAGTTTTCTCAGCTCAGAAACGTGCAATCCAGAAACGATGTATGGACGACTTTTGCCTTGTGGTTTTGTCTAAAACTTTGCCGAATGGAGTAGGGGTCGCACACGTATACCGAAGTCGTGAGGGATCTTCGAAGGCAACTCTCCACGAGGTGAATGTAAATTACACTCACCTCGTGGAGAGTTGCTTTCACAGCTCTGTCACGACGTGTTAGTTCGGGCTCGCCGGTCGAGAAAAAATCCGGGCGCCGACAAGTGAGTCGCGTTCAGTGTATTTCTGTGTGGAATAGACTAAAGGTTTCTGCTCCCTAGTGGAGTGGAGACGCGCGATAGAATTTTCTTTTTGGCTAGTTTTTGCATCGAAAAGTGGTCGGTTGTTAACGGCGGTTTGTGTATATTGATCAATTGTCAAATCATATCACCAACCATAGGTGACTCCCGGACTGACAATGTACCTTACCCTACTAACAAAAAAATCCTTCCTGAGACAAACGTGGAGATGCAGCGATTCGCTGTCTTTTTAACAACGTTTGTCTTACTAACATTCCCTCCCTTCCTCGGTGACCGTAAGGACGTGGCCGGCGCCGTTATTGACCTTAATAAAATTGAGAGCTCTCGAACTGTGTACATTAAGAATAGTAAGCTAGTCCCAAGCCCTATTCATTGGTTCCTTGTGCAATTTCGATTGCTCTGGTTAATCACGGAGTAGCAACTACGAACTACGAACTACGGTCATCTATGCTCATGCTCATGTTCATGCTCTCACACGAGTGAAACAAAAAAAACTGGCTGTCAAGTAGTTCGAGCTGAAATGAACGGTCTTATTGCTATTTTCAATGTAGGTTTGAAAACCTCTATAAGTGTGGTCCACTTGGTTGGAAGGCGTTCTTATAGCGGTTGTCAGAAGGTTCAGATGTAACACTTGGTTTTATTGGCAGTTTTATTAAATTGGTAATGAGAACTGCTAATAGAGTAGCATAAAGCTTGAAATGTTACTTGGGACAAGAGTGTCATAAACTTGCACCATTTTATAATCAACTGACGGCAACTTCATAAAAATCGAATGAAAACACTAGTTTATAGCATTTTTGAACTCGGTAAGCTGATGATCATTTTTGGTGTAGAATCATGCCCTGAGTTCGAAAACGCGAAAGAAAAAAATACAGTAGAGCGGAAATTTTTTCGACTTTCCATACAAGGTTGATGATTTGAAATCGATTTTTGTTCTATTTTTAAGCAAAGTCGCTCACTTCAAACATCTCATTCTCCGTAATCAATGCTCCGATTCAGTTGAAATTTTAAACTCGCCTACACATGATATATCATATAAACGTTGAGAAAGAATGTTTAAGTTGTGTTTTTCTCATTGAAAAAAAAAATACATTTCTTCAAGAAATTTTGGGAATTTTGCTAAAATTTAAGAAGATTATTCCTAAAACTTGCCAATATCTTGAATTTCATCAATCTGACGCAATACCTGTATTCAGATGATCGAATGGTATTGTATTCAGCTTTCAATTTATGGGAAAAAGATTTAAAATTGGTTGAACACAACGCAATATATTTGGATTTTAGTAAGTTACATATTTTGAAAAGTTGCAAAACTCGATATTGAGCTAAAACTCAAAAACTGTTCTACTTAAAATTTTTTGAAGGTCGGTTCCGAAGTCAGCACTGAATTGTGCTTCAAAAATTGTGGTCGTTGACAGAAGTTCACGACTTTCGTTTTATTTTGTAAACTTGTGAAATTGACGAAATGCAAGCATTTTGAAAATGAGTTGTCAGAGGTCGGGTAGAGTAGAGTGGGGCAAAAGTTCAAGTTGGGCAAGGGTTTTTTTTAAGTTTTTGAGCTCAATTCATATTATTTCTTTCGCGTGTCAAGGTTGTTCAAAACCTTCTAGAATATGAGTCTTTCACTCAAAAAAAAAATGATTAATATTTCGAAAAGTTATGACTAAATGTTGGTTTTTGATCAAAAAGTTGTAATTTGTGATGGTACTTCCAACGCGTGGATTAAAATTGTAATGAGATCGAACTCGTTATTTTATTTTGGGGCGTAACTAGGTATATTTTGATGAAGCTTTGGCATGCATAACTTTTTGCAAAAAAGATTTGGAAATCATATTTTACACATAGGGAATCGCGCCACTTGGGCGGTGGCTTCTATATTCGTCTGTTTCCCACTATAACTCAGTCAAATTTGAACCAATTGACACAATTTTTGGAATGTGATGAGATAGGTATGGTATCTACCCGTGTACAACATTTCAAATCAATTGGTTCAAAATTGATTGAGTTATAGTGGAAAACAGACGAATATAGAAGCCACCGCCCAAGTGGCGTTATACCCTAGTGGGACAAAAGTTCGAATTCTGGGGCAAGAGTTCGAGTCATGTGGTAACTTCAGGTAAAAACCTAAAATTCTTCAAAATGTACATATTATCTTTACAAATGAAGAAACTAGTGAGATAATTCGGTCGAAGTTATAAAAATTTGCCGTTTTATTTGGCTTTGGCGAAAAACTACCAATTTTTGGTGTGGTTTATTTAACCCTATTTTGGGTAAAATCCAGATCGAACTTTAAAGAGTATTTCACTCACATCAAACATGAAATGTTCTTGGTGCCAGGTATTTCTATTACTTAAGTGTCAAAATATTGTCTTTCGGTTAGCTAAACTCGACAAACACTAGATTCACTAGAACACTAGCCCCCAGCGGTGGGGCAAGAGTTCGAAATAGACGCACACTTACAAAACATGTTGTAACTTAAAATTGTAAAGACATTTGGCGTAACTTTTTTCAGCAAAATTTTAGCTCATGGATGGTGGGATCACCAACGGCATTCATTTATTTTTATGAGCTTTAGTTTTTTTTGAAAAATATTGAAATTTCAACTTAGGTCGAACTTTTTTTTTTTTAAAGACACTACACCGTCTTCAACCAGAGGTTGCACAGACTGAACAATCACTAACATTAGGCAACGGACAACACGGAACACCCAGTGGACCAGTGAAGAATTTTTCGTTTGACGAAAAGTTTCCTCCGACTGGAGCGGGAATCGAACCCTCACTCCGTGACACTCACAATACGCCTAAACGACTGACGCCGCTAACCGCACGGCCACGGAGCCCACACCTTACTCTATGCGAAGGTTATTTCCTACTAAAAGCCTCGATTTTACATGCGTGATAATACTTAAGTAACTGATAAGTAGTTCACAAAACAGTTGGCAGTTGATAATTCATCATTAATGTTTACGTTTACAGTGAAAACAGGAATATCCCCAACAATGAAATAGGGTATAATGCGCCCCACCGCGATTCAAGTGCTTTTTGTGTGATCGATTAGAAATCTTAAATATTGAAGAATAATTGCCATCAAGCCGATCCGTTAGTTGATTGGTACAGAAAAGCAATAAAAATATCAATAAATCTGAAATCGAGGCTTTGGCGTAATATATTACCACTTGTAAGCTGCCTTCGTTGTAAACGAAGCTAGTTCTGTTCGCTTGCGTTACTTTTATGCAGTTAAACACTTGGTAAAAGACCCACCTAAGATAAGCATTAGTATGGGGCCCGATTGTATGGAAAAAACAAATCCTCGCTCCAGTCGACTTTTTAGATCCCATTTAGGTCCCATATGAACTGTACAAAATTTCAGCGCAATCGGTGAAACTATAATTTAGCGCAAGCGCTTCAAAGTTTGCATAGGATTTACTATGGGAAAAGTTACACTTTCAAACGAAAAATCCCAGAGGTCGCCCTTTGTCTCCTTAATTCAAATCGATCAACGCTTCTTGTAGAAAAATCATTTATGAAACTTTCCTTCCAAGGCCGCACAACGATTGGATGCTTGTGGAAAAAGTTATTGATTTATTACCGATTAGTGATCCAACGAACGGCTTTTTGTTTTGTTTTATCAGCAGCACTGCTGCTGCCGTTGTTGCATGGGGTGGTGGGAGGCATCACCACCCCCAGAAACAGCAGCAGCCAAGGCAGCAGCTACAGTGCTGCTAATAAAACAAAACAAAAAGCCGTTCGTTGGATCACTAATCGGTAATAAATCAATAACTTTTTCCACAAGCATCCAATCGTTTTGCGGTCTTCGAAAGAAAGTTTCATAAATGATTTTTCTACAAGAAATGTTGATCGATGTGAATTAAGGAGACAAAGGGCGACCTCTGGGATTTTTTATCTGAAAGTGTAACTTTTCCCATAGTAAATCCTATGAAAACTTTGAAACGCTTGCGCTAAATTATAGTTTCACCGATCGCGCTGAAATTTTGCACAGTTCATATGGGACCTAAATGGAATCTAAAAAGTTGACTGGAGCGAGAATTTAATATTTGTCCCATACTAATAAGCATGTGGTGGAATTATTCTCTGGGACAGTTTTATCATGGGGCTGGACGTTTTTCTTTTGGTGGGGCGTATTGCCCCATTTGTTTTGAAAAGGCAGATTTTGGAATGTTTTCGAAAAACGTTTCAAAGCTTCCGTAGTTGCCCCTCCAAAGGTAAAGTTCGCACGCAACACTTCACTGACTTTAGGAACAACGATTTGCAGTGGACAATAGATGGAATAAAGCGCCAGTTTTAGATATATTGCCATTTCGGTTTAAGAGGGCCATATTATACCTGTTTACCCTAAACATTTTTCAAGATTTCTAAAAGTTGCTCCTGGGAATTCTACCAGAGTTCCTTTCTGGATTTTCGTAGAAGTTTTTCACGAGATATACGTTGGAGTTCCTCCTGATAATTCTTGCAGATGTTTTCCGATATGCTTCCAGAGTTTCCAAAATTATTCAAAGTTCCTTGACGAATTTTACTTAGTGGTTTTCCGGGAGCTTTCCAACAGTTTATCTCGGAATTTTTACCGATAGTTTTACGA
Organism: Aedes albopictus; assembly: GCF_035046485.1. Taxonomy (NCBI): domain Eukaryota; kingdom Metazoa; phylum Arthropoda; class Insecta; order Diptera; family Culicidae; genus Aedes; species Aedes albopictus. The sequence goes on from NW_026917842.1 coordinate 73,836, forward strand.
TATTTCTCTCGGATTACATCACAGAATTTCGCCCGTAGCTGTTCCTAGATTTCCATGAGGTTCCCAGAGTTCCTCCTTGGATGTCCTTGATATTTCTTCTCGGGATTACTCTTGGAACTTTTTTCCGACTTGCCTCATTTTTCTCAGATTTTTTTCTAAAGTTTCTAGCGAGATTTCTTCAAAAAGACTTTGCGAAGTTTTTCGCAAGATTTCACTAGGATTGCTTCCAATATTTCTTCGGGAATATCATACAAGGAATTTTGTATTGTTATCCCAGGAGACATTCTGAGGAAAGCCCGTGGAAAAGTCCCTGCAAGAACTCTGGGAGTACCTATTAAATAAATTTTAAAAGGAATCTTCAGAATCTCGGAACAGTTTCCGGTAAAGATTCCGGGGAGGTGCCTAGGAATAATGCAGTGAAAAACTGTAAAAGAGTAAAAACATAAACTGCAAAAAATCCGGTATAACTACGAAGAACCTGCCTCTGAAAGAAATCACGGGAAGAATTCAATGAGAAATATCAGCAATACAAATCCCAGGGTAAATTCAGAAAAACTCCGAGAGAAACCCCAGGACCAATATTGGAAGCAATATTCTGAGAGAAGTTCCAAGAGAAACTTCGAGAAAAATCCGTAAAACATAAAAAAAACAGCAAGACTCTTTAAGAAATATCTAAGCAGAAAATTCTGTAGAAAACCAGGAAAGAACTCTAAAAGAAAGCACACATAAATTTCTTGAAACTGGAAAAAACGTTGAAAGAAATCTCGGGAGTAGCCCTTGTAGAAAATTCGTGAAAAACTCCCTTAGAAATAATTGGGGAGAAACTCTAGTTGAAATCCCAGGAATAACTCCTGTAGCAACTCTGGAAGAAATTTAGGGCAGATCTCCTAGGGAAGTCCCAAGAGGAAGTACGGAAGTAACCTCGAAAAATTGCCAAGAAGAATCCTGAGAGAAATGCTGCGACAGCTTCTACGATCTTTTCCGATAGAAATTCTTATAGATAATTCGGAATAATCGTGGAAAAATACGGAAGGAATTTTGTGAGAAATCGTGGGAGGCATTCCAGAAGGTATTGCTAAAGACGTTCCAGAAAGAAACCCTGGCGGAAATATCTGCTAGGTCTTAGAGCCCTCCTTGTGTTCCGCAATTATGCAGATTATTCATG
>NW_026917843.1:0-6232 GCF_035046485.1 Aedes albopictus
CACTTCTGAAGAAATCGCTGATTGGAGTTTTCGAGGAATTTCAGGAGGATTCCCCAAATAAATTCAAGAAGGAATCTCAAGGGAATTACAGCAGGAATACCAGGAGGAATCTCCGAAGGAATACTAGCGGGAATTCCAAAAGAAATTCGAGAAGGAATCCCCTAAGGATTTCTAGGAGGAATCAACGAAAAATATCCAGGAGATATCTCTGAAGGAATTCCAGGAGAAACCCCTGAGAGAATACTAGGAGCTATTTCCTCGTGAATCCTCGAAGGAATTTCAGGAGGAATTCCATAAGGAATTCCAGCAGGAATCCCCGAAGGAATTCCAGGAGGATTCCCCGAAGAAGTTCGAAGAGGAATCACCGAAGAACTTCCAAGAGGGAATCCCGAAGGAAATCCAGAAGGAATCCTCGACGAAATACCAGAAGAAATCCCCGAAGGCATTTGAAGAGGTATACTTAAAGGAATAATCCCTCAGGAAAAACCCACGAAGGAATTATAGAAGGAATCCTCGAAGGAACTCTAAAAGGAATCACCGAAGGAATTCCAAGAGCAATCCCCGATAGAATTCCAGGAGAAATTCTCGAAAGAGTTCTAGGAAGAATCGCCCTGCAGGAATTCTAGGAGGACTCCCAAAGGAATTCCAGGAAGAATCTCCGAAGAAATTTGAAGATAAATCACCAAAAAAATTCCAAGAGGGAATCCCGAAGGAAATCCAAAAGGAATCCTCGACGAAACATCAGGAGAAATCCCCGAAGGAATTTTAGCAGGAATCCTCGAAGATAGTCTAGGAAGAATCCACGAAGAAATTACAGCAGAAATCCTCCGGAGATTCCTCCGGGAATTCCTCCGGAGATTCCTCCAGGAATTCCTCCGGAGATTCCTCCAGGAATTCCTCCGGAGATTCCTCCAGGAATTCCTCCGGAGATTCCTCCAGGAATTCCTCCGGAGATTCCTCCAGGAATTCCTCCGGAGATTCCTCCAGGAATTCCTCCGGAGATTCCTCCAGGAATTCCTCCGGAGATTCCTCCAGGAATTCCTCCGGAGATTCCTCCAGGAATTCCTCCGGAGATTCCTCCAGGAATTCCTCCGGAGATTCCTCCAGGAATTCCTCCGGAGATTCCTCCAGGAATTCCTCCGGAGATTCCTCCAGGAATTCCTCCGGAGATTCCTCCAGGAATTCCTCCGGAGATTCCTCCAGGAATTCCTCCGGAGATTCCTCCAGGAATTCCTCCGGAGATTCCTCCAGGAATTCCTCCGGAGATTCCTCCAGGAATTCCTCCGGAGATTCCTCCAGGAATTCCTCCGGAGATTCCTCCAGGAATTCCTCCGGAGATTCCTCCAGGAATTCCTCCGGAGATTCCTCCAGGAATTCCTCCGGAGATTCCTCCAGGAATTCCTCCGGAGATTCCTCCAGGAATTCCTCCGGAGATTCCTCCAGGAATTCCTCCGGAGATTCCTCCAGGAATTCCTCCGGAGATTCCTCCAGGAATTCCTCCGGAGATTCCTCCAGGAATTCCTCCGGAGATTCCTCCAGGAATTCCTCCGGAGATTCCTCCAGGAATTCCTCCGGAGATTCCTCCAGGAATTCCTCCGGAGATTCCTCCAGGAATTCCTCCGGAGATTCCTCCAGGAATTCCTCCGGAGATTCCTCCAGGAATTCCTCCGGAGATTCCTCCAGGAATTCCTCCGGAGATTCCTCCAGGAATTCCTCCGGAGATTCCTCCAGGAATTCCTCCGGAGATTCCTCCAGGAATTCCTCCGGAGATTCCTCCAGGAATTCCTCCGGAGATTCCTCCAGGAATTCCTCCGGAGATTCCTCCAGGAATTCCTCCGGAGATTCCTCCAGGAATTCCTCCGGAGATTCCTCCAGGAATTCCTCCGGAGATTCCTCCAGGAATTCCTCCGGAGATTCCTCCAGGAATTCCTCCGGAGATTCCTCCAGGAATTCCTCCGGAGATTCCTCCAGGAATTCCTCCGGAGATTCCTCCAGGAATTCCTCCGGAGATTCCTCCAGGAATTCCTCCGGAGATTCCTCCAGGAATTCCTCCGGAGATTCCTCCAGGAATTCCTCCGGAGATTCCTCCAGGAATTCCTCCGGAGATTCCTCCAGGAATTCCTCCGGAGATTCCTCCAGGAATTCCTCCGGAGATTCCTCCAGGAATTCCTCCGGAGATTCCTCCAGGAATTCCTCCGGAGATTCCTCCAGGAATTCCTCCGGAGATTCCTCCAGGAATTCCTCCGGAGATTCCTCCAGGAATTCCTCCGGAGATTCCTCCAGGAATTCCTCCGGAGATTCCTCCAGGAATTCCTCCGGAGATTCCTCCAGGAATTCCTCCGGAGATTCCTCCAGGAATTCCTCCGGAGATTCCTCCAGGAATTCCTCCGGAGATTCCTCCAGGAATTCCTCCGGAGATTCCTCCAGGAATTCCTCCGGAGATTCCTCCAGGAATTCCTCCAGGAATTCCTCCGGAGATTCCTCCAGGAATTCCTCCGGAGATTCCTCCAGGAATTCCTCCGGAGATTCCTCCAGGAATTCCTCCGGAGATTCCTCCAGGAATTCCTCCGGAGATTCCTCCAGGAATTCCTCCGGAGATTCCTCCAGGAATTCCTCCGGAGATTCCTCCAGGAATTCCTCCGGAGATTCCTCCAGGAATTCCTCCGGAGATTCCTCCAGGAATTCCTCCGGAGATTCCTCCAGGAATTCCTCCGGAGATTCCTCCAGGAATTCCTCCGGAGATTCCTCCAGGAATTCCTCCGGAGATTCCTCCAGGAATTCCTCCGGAGATTCCTCCAGGAATTCCTCCGGAGATTCCTCCAGGAATTCCTCCGGAGATTCCTCCAGGAATTCCTCCGGAGATTCCTCCAGGAATTCCTCCGGAGATTCCTCCAGGAATTCCTCCGGAGATTCCTCCAGGAATTCCTCCGGAGATTCCTCCAGGAATTCCTCCGGAGATTCCTCCAGGAATTCCTCCGGAGATTCCTCCAGGAATTCCTCCGGAGATTCCTCCAGGAATTCCTCCGGAGATTCCTCCAGGAATTCCTCCGGAGATTCCTCCAGGAATTCCTCCGGAGATTCCTCCAGGAATTCCTCCGGAGATTCCTCCAGGAATTCCTCCGGAGATTCCTCCAGGAATTCCTCCGGAGATTCCTCCAGGAATTCCTCCGGAGATTCCTCCAGGAATTCCTCCGGAGATTCCTCCAGGAATTCCTCCGGAGATTCCTCCAGGAATTCCTCCGGAGATTCCTCCAGGAATTCCTCCGGAGATTCCTCCAGGAATTCCTCCGGAGATTCCTCCAGGAATTCCTCCGGAGATTCCTCCAGGAATTCCTCCGGAGATTCCTCCAGGAATTCCTCCGGAGATTCCTCCAGGAATTCCTCCGGAGATTCCTCCAGGAATTCCTCCGGAGATTCCTCCAGGAATTCCTCCGGAGATTCCTCCAGGAATTCCTCCGGAGATTCCTCCAGGAATTCCTCCGGAGATTCCTCCAGGAATTCCTCCGGAGATTCCTCCAGGAATTCCTCCGGAGATTCCTCCAGGAATTCCTCCGGAGATTCCTCCAGGAATTCCTCCGGAGATTCCTCCAGGAATTCCTCCGGAGATTCCTCCAGGAATTCCTCCGGAGATTCCTCCAGGAATTCCTCCGGAGATTCCTCCAGGAATTCCTCCGGAGATTCCTCCAGGAATTCCTCCGGAGATTCCTCCAGGAATTCCTCCGGAGATTCCTCCAGGAATTCCTCCGGAGATTCCTCCAGGAATTCCTCCGGAGATTCCTCCAGGAATTCCTCCGGAGATTCCTCCAGGAATTCCTCCGGAGATTCCTCCAGGAATTCCTCCGGAGATTCCTCCAGGAATTCCTCCGGAGATTCCTCCAGGAATTCCTCCGGAGATTCCTCCAGGAATTCCTCCGGAGATTCCTCCAGGAATTCCTCCGGAGATTCCTCCAGGAATTCCTCCGGAGATTCCTCCAGGAATTCCTCCGGAGATTCCTCCAGGAATTCCTCCGGAGATTCCTCCAGGAATTCCTCCGGAGATTCCTCCAGGAATTCCTCCGGAGATTCCTCCAGGAATTCCTCCGGAGATTCCTCCAGGAATTCCTCCGGAGATTCCTCCAGGAATTCCTCCGGAGATTCCTCCAGGAATTCCTCCGGAGATTCCTCCAGGAATTCCTCCGGAGATTCCTCCAGGAATTCCTCCGGAGATTCCTCCAGGAATTCCTCCGGAGATTCCTCCAGGAATTCCTCCGGAGATTCCTCCAGGAATTCCTCGAGATTCCTCCGGAGATTCCTCCAGGAATTCCTCCGGAGATTCCTCCAGGAATTCCTCCGGAGATTCCTCCAGGAATTCCTCCGGAGATTCCTCCAGGAATTCCTCCGGAGATTCCTCCAGGAATTCCTCCGGAGATTCCTCCAGGAATTCCTCCGGAGATTCCTCCAGGAATTCCTCCGGAGATTCCTCCAGGAATTCCTCCGGAGATTCCTCCAGGAATTCCTCCGGAGATTCCTCCAGGAATTCCTCCGGAGATTCCTCCAGGAATTCCTCCGGAGATTCCTCCAGGAATTCCTCCGGAGATTCCTCCAGGAATTCCTCCGGAGATTCCTCCTGGAATTCCTCCGGAGATTCCTCCAGGAATTCCTCCGGAGATTCCTCCAGGAATTCCTCCGGAGATTCCTCCAGGAATTCCTCCGGAGATTCCTCCAGGAATTCCTCCGGAGATTCCTCCAGGGAATTCTCGACCTCCGGAGATTCCTCCGGAATTCCTCCGGAGATTCCTCCAGGAATTCCTCCGGAGATTCCTCCGGGAATTCCTCCGGAGATTCCTCCAGGGAATTCCTCCGGAGATTCCTCCGGGAATTCCTCCGGAGATTCCTCCGGGAATTCCTCCGGAGATTCCTCCGGGAATTCCTCCGGAGATTCCTCCGGGAATTCCTCCGGAGATTCCTCCGGGAATTCCTCCGGAGATTCCTCCGGGAATTCCTCCGGAGATTCCTCCGGGAATTCCTCCGGAGATTCCTCCGGGAATTCCTCCGGAGATTCCTCCGGGAATTCCTCCGGAGATTCCTCCGGGAATTCCTCCGGAGATTCCTCCGGGAATTCCTCCGGAGATTCCTCCGGGAATTCCTCCGGAGATTCCTCCGGGAATTCCTCCGGAGATTCCTCCGGGAATTCCTCCGGAGATTCCTCCGGGAATTCCTCCGGAGATTCCTCCGGGAATTCCTCCGGAGATTCCTCCGGGAATTCCTCCGGAGATTCCTCCGGGAATTCCTCCGGAGATTCCTCCGGGAATTCCTCCGGAGATTCCTCCGGGAATTCCTCCGGAGATTCCTCCGGGAATTCCTCCGGAGATTCCTCCGGGAATTCCTCCGGAGATTCCTCCGGGAATTCCTCCGGAGATTCCTCCGGGAATTCCTCCGGAGATTCCTCCGGGAATTCCTCCGGAGATTCCTCCGGGAATTCCTCCGGAGATTCCTCCGGGAATTCCTCCGGAGATTCCTCCGGGAATTCCCTCCGGAGATTCCTCCGGGAATTCCTCCGGAGATTCCTCCGGGAATTCCTCCGGAGATTCCTCCGGGAATTCCTCCGGAGATTCCTCCGGGAATTCCTCCGGAGATTCCTCCGGGAATTCCTCCGGAGATTCCTCCGGAATTCCTCCGGAGATTCCTCCGGGAATTCCTCCGGAGATTCCTCCGGGAATTCCTCCGGAGATTCCTCCGGGAATTCCTCCGGAGATTCCTCCGGGAATTCCTCCGGAGATTCCTCCGGGAATTCCTCCGGAGATTCCTCCGGGAATTCCTCCGGAGATTCCTCCGGGAATTCCCTCCGGAGATTCCTCCGGGAATTCCTCCGGAGATTCCTCCGGGAATTCCTCCGGAGATTCCTCCGGGAATTCCTCCGGAGGATTCCTCCGGGAATTCCTCCGGAGATTCCTCCAGGAATTCCTCCGGAGATTCCTCCAGGAATTCCTCCGAGAGGTTCCTCCAGGAATTCCTCCGGAGATTCCTCCAGGAATTCCTCCAGCAATTCCTCCGGAGATTCCTCCAGGAATTCCTCCGGAGTTTCCTCCAGGAATTCCTCGGAGATTCCTCCAGGAATTCCTCCGGAGATTCCTCCGGAGTTACATGAAAGAGTAATTGTACGACTTTGAGTTGCATTAAAAACTATTTATTAAAGTTCCTTAAGACTTTTCCTTTTTCATATGAAGATAAAGGTAGTATCGCAGCACTACAA
>NW_026917844.1:0-6207 GCF_035046485.1 Aedes albopictus
GCCTGTTCCACTTCGTATAACAACTTTCCAAACATATTCCGCCATTTTGTAAAATATTGACCTCGTTGTGGGTAGCCATTCCAAGATTCCAAAATATGTATTTCATTGTCGTTTCGCAATATATCATCATCTTTACAATATCACAACATTTAAAAAAAAATCTTACCTTTTTTCGTACCGGCTGTGCCAATTTGTAAAATCCGTACAGTCGTCGTACCGAAAACCTCTCACGCCTCAATCCGCAGACTATTTTACACACGCACTACGATGCACGACTCGTCGGTTGCTCGTTCGTATCTCAACTGCCGGCGCTGCCAGCAGCTTGCTTCGCGCAGCACCTTCAGTCCCGGTTACCACTCGTTACAGTGTTGCCGCATATGTTTGGTACTAACTTCGTACTAATGCACTAGTGTCAGACACAGTTAATTCTGTTTACTCAATTGACTTGATAAACAATCATAAATAATACACTACAACTCTACAGCAGCCTTCTTTTCATTTCTACTGTTCTCAATTTCGTGCAATGCACAATGGGTTAATCACAAATAATATAATATTGGTCAAAACATAACTGCATATTATGTTTGCTGAGACAGCACGAAACATCAATAGATTCGTTGCGCTAGTTGAATAAACTTAACCTTTTTTATCATTTTAAATTTCAACAAACGATGCGATATTCTAATAAGATTTTCTGGATATTTGGTCACTCCACACCATCAATATTCGGTTTTCAGCTCGGTTTGCAGCGATAGTTTGTGACAGGTCGATAGGCCTACAATAAAAAGTATACCTTAGAATTCAGTGCTGCGATGCAGACTCTCTCCCAGTAGGGGCGTAATGTCAAGAAGAAGAAGTCAGGATATTCTTGAAGAAATATTTTCAGAAATTGTTCAATGGATTTCATCTTTGATTCCGCCTGGTGTTTCAATGAAATTTGGCACACCATTCTTGTAGTTATTTCAACAGATTTCTTCAAATAAAAAAAAACACTTTTTCACATAAAAAAAATATTTAAACAATCATTGAAAATATCTCCAGAAATTCGTTGAGAAATATCTCAGGATGTTTTTACCAAAACCTTACACTACGTCACTAAGTTGTACATGACATGATGAAGAAGGAAGGTTAAGAAACGAATATCTTCAGAAATTGTTCAAGGAATTCCTTCAGATATCTTCAAGAAAACCCTCCCGAAATTCTTCAAGTTGTTTACAAATAATTTCCAATCAACTACTGGAGAATAGTCAACCAGAAAACCATAAAGAAATATCTCAAGACATTTGTAAAAAAATAGCTTAGGATATTTTTTGAAAACATTCTTCCTGAGATTACTCCTGATGTTTTAATGGAGATCCCCCTAAAATTTGCAGTATCTCACCAGATATTATCCTTTTTAACTGGATTTTGGTCCAGTTATCGAGCGCCCAGTTAAAATCCAGTCCAGTTTTACAGTAGCCAGTTATCGAGCGGATGCTGTATTGCGCATTCCCCACGCCATGCATTGCATCAAACTGAGACGGTGTCGTCATCGCATTTATTCTCCAAAGAATAAGTGCATAAGAAATAAGTGCAGTGAAAAGGCCCATATAGTTACAGCGAATTGCGATCCGGTCGAGGATCATTACTTCAATTGGCACAGAATAAGCTCTGTTGAAGTGCTCATATAACACTTAAGCTGAGAAGCTGTTGCTGTCCCAGTAGGGACGTAATGCCAAAAGAATAAGAATTGCAATGTATAAAAATACTTGATTCGTGCTAATAGTAAATAGGAAATGTCATATAATTTACTTTGGTCATTTCCAACCGACCTCCCATGTTAAAGTAAAATTTTATAATATGTATGTTTAATTTCCCCTCTTCATGTTAAAACCGTCAAAGATGCAACAATAATAAACCTAAGCCAATGAAATATGCATTTGAAAACATACATCGATGTTGCCTTTAGGATTATTTACAAATATTTAACTTGGCACTTTGGACTCCCCATTTGATTCCCGTGTTATCTGACTCGCTACTGACGATGCCTATACTGACGCCACCCGCATAACAGTCCCATCTTTGCTGGATTTCCTATTGGGCCTGTCCATAAACTACGTAGACTCTTAGGGGGGGACGGGGGGGTCTGGCCAAAGTCTACGCTTCATACAAATTTTGAAAATTTTGTATGAACAAAAGTCTACGAGGGGGGAGGGGGGGTCTGAGATGGCCGAAAAAAAGTCTACGTAGTTTATGGACAGTGCCATTCATATGGGACTGTTATGCGAGTGGGGACAGTATAGTGATAGTGAACCTTTTGAGTGTTTACATTTAGGGGCTGTTCATAAACCACGTAGACTTTTTGTGGGGAGCGGAGGGGGGGGGGGGGGGGGGTGGTGTGAGTCTGGCCAAAGTCTACGCTACATACAAATTTTCAAATTTTTGTATGGACAAAAGCCAACAAGGGAGGAGGGGGGGGTCTGAGATGACCAAATGTTGGCCTACGTGGTTTATGAACAGCCCCTTATTAATAATAGTTAAAAATAACCGATTTTTGTGGCAACTGGTCTTCCTGTGTGCCAGGAGCTGCTGTGCAGCAATGCAATTGATGTTCCCTCAATGGATCCCAACCTCTACACAGTGCTTTGATAGTTATGATATTACAACCGCTGGAAGTTGTTTTATCTTACCCGTACTTGCACCATTCCGAAGTAAATCCACAAGCTTGTTCGACGCTCCGTCCTTGTATTGTTGACACAGGCGAACGGTCAGTCCTGCTAATGAGCGATTCCATTTGTCGATCGGGTCATCGGTAGTAATATTGTACAACCTGTCGAAGTCTTCATCGATCTGAAACATTTAAAATGTATTATTTAAAAACTACACAAAACTTTGTTCTTAAACTACATACACGTAAGTTAAATTTTAGAACAATACATAGTCGGAAAGATCTGGATATTTTTGGTGATGCCACCCACTAGTTAATTGATTTAATTAATTTACTTAAAAAATTCAAATGTTTACGTTTTTAATCATTACGGTTGATGACGGTTAATGACAAGCTTAATGACACTGGACGCAATTCTAGCATAACATGTGAAAAGGTCCTAAGGGCTTTTCGCAAACAAACATGTTTCGATCGCTGGTAGGGCGTATCTCAGTCCACCAATCCATTTTGTATATTTTGGACAGCATTTTCGGGGAAACGTGTGAATTCGCGTATTACAAGAAATCTACAATAAAACTTACCAGTTGGAATCCATAAGGGTCCTTGTAGTGACGGTATATCCCATCTACATTAGCGAGCAGTGCTGGTTTCTGCAAATCTCGACGTCTTCGATTGAAAGAAGCTTTCCACTGGTTAACAGTTGTTTGCCATGGTTGCGTATTGAGTCTCAACCAATTAAAGGCTGCTTCTGCCGCGGCGTCCAACTCGATGTCTACGCCTGTCGAGCCAGTGTTGTGCTTCTGTCGTTTGGCTTCAATGTCCTCCTCATACTTGTCTCGTTTGATCCTTTTTTGTTTCAGGTTTGCAATTTTATTATAAATCTTGCCGCCCGGATTTCTTTTCTCGCCGCTTCGTGGTATGTAGTAGCAATCCTGTGGAATAGAAGAAATAGCAGACATAAGAGGTTAGGTTTGTAAAGATTACTAAAACCCATTCGCTTACCTTTTTTTCCTGGCGGAACAACAGCGTTATTGACTCCGCATAGCTGTCCAATACCCGCTCCGTTGTCTTCAGCCGAGCATTCAAATGATGCTCGGCGATGATTTCCGCTAGATCTTTTTGGCTTCGTTCCGTCAGTGGCCCCTTAGGAGCCCTTGCCAGCAGCGCTTCTCCACTAAGAGATTTGCGAAGGAGTACTTCAAGGTCGCGTGGGCCAAAGAATGATGATGAACAAGGCGTATCCAAGTCTCGAGTTTCATCTGGTCCTTTACCTTTAGGAGGAACCACCGATTGTGCCGAAAATGATGGTCCAGGGTGTTCCGTCGATGTCACAGCCCTCGAAGCTGATGGTTCAGGGAGATTCACTGATGCCACGGCCGACGAAGACGACGAACCAGAGAGATCCACCCGAGGATCCGCTGATGGTATAGCCGACAAAGATGATGATACAGAGAGATCCGCCAATGTCACGACCGACGATGATGATTCATGGAGATCAGCCGATTCCACGGCCGACGAGGAAGATGTTTCAGGGAGATCCGCCGATGGCACTGACGATGAAGATGATGGTCCAGGGAGATCCACCGATGCCACGACCGATCCAATTGTCCCAGTTGCAGATACGACGGGTGAGAAAGTCAATCTCTCAGATGATTCTCTCAATTCAGGGTCGAATAGTGTCTGTTCCGATGCTTCCACTTCCTCACTGCAAACCCACTCCTCCAAAACTTCCACTTTGGTGAAAGTGATCAAATCGAAACCCTGCAATTTGTATCAATGTTAAATGATAAATAAGATCCAAAAGTAGGTTATTTGAATTGACTCACGTTCAGCTTCCGCCAGGCTGTTATCCGGTCATAAAGCAGGTCCCAGTCGCAGCTCCATCCGGCAGCTCCCAAATCTTTAATAAGTTCGTCTTTGGTGACGGTGGAGAAACGGTCGACGTTGTAGCTCAATTCTATAAAGAAAATACAATAGATCTACGTAGTTGGAAATGTTTTTAAATTTTGAATAATAAAATAACTAGTTACCTTCAAAAACAGCAAGTAATTCGGCTGGCAAATTCAATTCTTTCAGCACCACGTTTGAAATTTCGGAGTTTTCCGCGACAAAACGTTCATCACCTGCGCGCGCCATGTTTGTTCACGTTTGTTATGTTTCTGTTTGGATTTTATGTTGACAGGGTTGCTTTTTATGTAGCTACACTCTAAATTTATTATGGAAAGAATGAAATTTAATACAGTAACTTTTAATTTTTAATAGTTGCACATAGAATGATTTTTTTTTTCTCTCGTTCGTAATCTATGTGCTTTCTGCACTTAGATTCTATCAGTGATTTAATTTGAGTGTAGGTAATAGTTGGATACTATTGGAGAATTTCCCTAGGGGATTGATGGAGCATTGACCCGAGCATTGACCGGAAAGGACTGCTGAAAGTTTTTCCATAAGGAATGGCCAGAGGTTTTCCGGGAGATAGTAGCTGACGGATTTACACGAAAGAATGATGATGGATTCTTGGGAGCAAAGGTTGTTGGATTGATCGGAAGGAATCGCATTTGTATTTGTTTCCTGTAATAAATTGATGGATAATCCCCCGTTCGAAATTGCTGCAGGAATGCAGGATGGTGCTGTACGGATTCTCCGGAAGCATTTGCCTCAGGTAATTGATGATGAATTTTTTGTAGAGTTGCTGAAAAATAGCTGGAAATTTCAGGAAGGAATTACCGAATAATTATTGGAAAGACCTAAGCTATCTCGAAATTAAAAGTGAAAGTTTCCGACTGGAGGATTCGCCAGAAGGAAATGCTAGAGGGCTGCTCGCTGGGGGGATCCACAGTAGGAATCACTGAACAAGTTTCCAGAAAAAAAAATACTGGGGGTTTTTCGGAGCTACTGGAAATTTTCATGGTATAGCTGGATAATGTATTCTCCAGAGAAAATGGATTCTCTGGTATTCTACAAAGGAACTACAGGTTTTGTGTTTTGGAAACGTTTGAAAAAACTATATACATTTGATTTAAGAATTCTAGCATACTATGTGAAAAGAGACTTACTATTATTTTTGCACCAGCTCACATTCACGCTTAATTTTTGGTTATTTTTATAGAATTACGCAACTTAGCTCAAATTTGCTTGGATAAATATTTAATTTATGTGTAATTGAACTTAATTGCGTGAATGAAGTCGAAACAGGTGCTAACGCATTTATTTGTAAAATCAATTACACCCTTCTCACATTTTTCACTGGACTGGCCTTCGCTCATCTACATTCAATCCATTCACATCTCCTTCCATCTCAACCATCTCAAAGCAGCGCTCGGCAGGATTTGAAAGTGGATGCAGTGCAAAGAAGATAGAAAAATCTGATAATTGCACACTGATCTAAAAAAGTGGATGCATCTACATCGGCATCTTTTGGACGATTTAGATGTGTCGTCCCCCTCGACTTTCGCCCTTATTTAAACTCAATCTAGATATGTTTATTATTGATAGAAAATTTCAGAACAAGCATTGGTGGAAGTCACTTTTCTGATTTTTGTCCGCCTGATATCCTATAGTGC
>NW_026917845.1:0-4076 GCF_035046485.1 Aedes albopictus
TTCGGTCATCAAATAAAATATTTCGGTGTAGATTTTACAAAGTAACGTTTATTAATGCTTCCGTACTCGTACGCACTCGGATAACGAATGAATGGAAAGGGAGATTATGAATGGCGGTGTGTATGATTGAAAGGATCGTTCATAAATTACATATTCGAATGGCGATCAAATACTACGTAATATAACAGTTACATATCTGGTGGCCAAGCCAAAATGGAAGTTAAAAATAATCATTTGCAGATGTTTTTTTTTTCGAGTTTGATCTTCGGTTTGGTCTAGCATGCGCAGTCACCAATTAATATGGAAGACCATTTAAACATGTGCTTTTAATGCATTTCTTAAACAACAAAAAGAAATATCAAAATAATTTCAATTTAATGAAAATTAGTTTTTGCGCTTCTGTTGAATACGTCCTTTTGATACGAAACGCTAGCCTCTTGTTGGCTTCCACTCACCACGAAACAAAAAGGTGTTTTCGCATGGACAAAAATTGTTGCGTCAGTGAAGGATGGACCGTTGTTGACGAACAGTAGCGACGTCTGCGATTTGCAAGTAGGTACGCGAAACTGAGCTTATCTGTCAAGTTACGGGGGGGTTGGAAACACTCTTTCTTCCTACGGGGTTCTTATGGGCGTATGAGTAAAAAAAAGGAAAAACCCTAATAGAAAAATATAATACAACGTGCTTATCAACCCTTTCGGGCTATCATCATGATCATACAAAGAATGATACAATCATTCACCCTATCAGCCGTGTATAATACATTTTTATTAGGGAAATCTTCCCTCCACTTTCTCACAGAAAACCGCAAACAGATGAAGGGACTTACTCAGAATTTCTCAACAATTGGGTTCTTAAATTTTGAAAAATGTATTGATTTTTTTCATTTCATACAAAAGACCCAAGTAACCACGGTGCTGAAGCCTTATTGCATGCAGATATACGGTGTATTTAGAGCAATCATTACAATACATGCAAACTTAAGGTTGATTAAAAGTGGAATGGGCAATTATGCGACTGCTTTAAGATTATACCAGTATAATCTTAATTTGATTCTATAATTGCCCATTTCCACTTTAAATCAACCTTAAGTTTGCATGTAAAGTAATGATTGCTCTAAATACACCGTATATCTGCATGCAATAAGGCTTCAACACCGTGGTTACTTGGGGAGCACCTTTTTCTGAGCCACTATGATTTTTTTCAAATTTTTAGAACTTTATTTTCGTACCTAAAATCAATTTCAAAGAGATTTTTTGATATCACCTTTTGACAGCTGGGCTACTGTTTGGCAGCTCCGCCCAGTACAAACTGCGACGAGAGGTGATGCGAGAAATCGCTCCCATACAAACTTCAAATTGATTTTAAATTAAGTTCCCGGGCACCAAAATTCATGAAAATTTGGATTTCGGCTCAGTTTGACATGCAGATTCATAATATGGAATAGGGTCCTAAAATTAAAGACGAAATCTCGCTTATATTGAATAAGACGATCAAGCATGGTATATAATATTCTAATCGGAATTGTACTTTACTCGAACTTGAAAAACAAAGGAATAATGAGAAAATTCGAAATAAGTAAAATGGTAAATACTGGAGCTCGATTTGAATAGGTCGTATGTGCTTTTGTCGATATAAAATTCGATCAGTTTATTTTAGTCATTGTAGCAATATGGCAGATATTTTGCCAACTTTTAATTATGGAACAGAAAGCCTGTTTTGTGGGGGTTCTGCTGTATGTATCAACTTTGCTCAATTTCAACGGTTTTCGCTATAATAAGCGAATCCAACTGATCGAATTTTTAATCGACAAAAGCACATACGATCTATTCAAATCGAGCTCCAGAATAGTTCTACTTTGACATTTGAGGTCAACCTTGTGTGACTGAGCTCGACATTTTTCGCACTGGGATTTCAAAAATGTTCCTATATAGGTCACTGCATGAAATTCTATCCATCTTTCACTCTTACATAAATTTTGTAAACAACAAGGCCAAGAAACTTCAAAATCCCATACAAATTCAAAACAGTGCAGTGCCCTATGGCACTGCATTGTTATGATTTTGTATGAAATTTTGACGTTTCTTGGCCTTGTTGTTTACAAAATTTCTGTAAGAGTGAAAGAGAAGGCGCGAATTTCATGTAGTGCCCTATCTGACATACACGATGAAAAAAAAATCACTCAAAGTATTGCGGAGATTCCACCTGTTTAGACTCCTGCGCGAAAATTAGTTGCGTGATTTTTCTTGCGTGGGCTCACAGATATAAAAACAGACTGCGTCCTGGTGAATATTTTACGCTGCGTTCTTAAGTACACAGTTGGTGATAGCATTGCATTGTAAACAAACATATATGATGCACCCACGCTGAAAATCAGCCTAATCATTTATTTGCGTACACGCAGAAAAATATATATTAAAGTCTAAAATAAACGACTTTGAAACAAATAAAATATTTCATTGATCCACGGCCTAAGTGCAATTTTCATTGAAACAAATACATTGCGTATTAGCTTCAAAGCATTTTTGTTTTTGTTTTTAAGTCTTGTTTCCGTAAGCCTGAACGTAAATTCAAAAACAAAAATTTTTGATTCTAATATTTAATTTCATTGAAACAAAAATCCTGCTACTTTGTCTCGAAAATATTTATTTTTGAATAAAAAAATATTTTAGGTATAAAAAAGCTTTGTTTATTGTTGAAATATTTTTAAAATAAATTCAGTATTCGTAAGTTGATCTTTAGTTGTTTCTAAAGGCGGCGAGCAGGTTTTTGAAACTTTCTGAAGCATATTCACTTAACGACGGCAGCTTCTGGGAAACAAAAAAAGTTTTGTTAATAAAATAAATCTTATGAAGAACAGTAAATGCTTACCAGGTCTTTCCTCCAATCTTTTTTTAATTTTCGCTGAAAACGACTGCTGTGTTGACTCCTCCACATCCTTGGAAGAAAAGTCTTAATTTTAGAGTTGAGAAATAAATTTAACATTATTGTACCTACTTACTTATCAAATTGCTCACCGAATCTCCAGATATACAAACGATCTCAATTTAATTAGCTTTTGCTCAGCAATTTCATACGGCGGGTCGTTTTTGTTTTTGTTCTCTTGCAGTTTTACAAAGGGCGGTGAAAACACTTAGCGATTTTAATTTCAAAGTGAATATATTTTTAAATTAAAAACAAAATGACTTTGACACTAAATAAACCTATTTTAGAATCAAAGTGGTTTAGACTTAGAATCAAATATAAAATTGCTTTGATTCAAAAAAAGAACGGAATTTAAATCAAAGTTGTAATACATTTGATTCTAATATGCGATATTTTTCTGCGTGTAGGAATCTATAAATCTTCGCAACGCAATATCACAGAGAACAGACGAACATGCTCGAACAAAATTGCTTGAAAATCTTGTGTAAAGAAAAAACAAGCTCAGTAGCGACATCGACGGTGACTTTCCCACTCAAAAACTAGTTTCGACACCATGATGGCGCATTCTGAAGAAATATTTCACTAGCGCACCTTTAAATTTTCCTGCTCAGATTCTGAGCTGTATTTGCTTAAACAACAAGATGTTTATGATTATTTCACTAATCCAGCAACAAAATTTGAGCAACCCATTGATAATAAGTTTCATT
This sequence comes from Aedes albopictus, assembly GCF_035046485.1. Taxonomy (NCBI): domain Eukaryota; kingdom Metazoa; phylum Arthropoda; class Insecta; order Diptera; family Culicidae; genus Aedes; species Aedes albopictus. The sequence continues at coordinate 3,633 of NW_026917845.1, forward strand.
ATTTTCAATAAGAAACAAGTTGAACAAGAATTCAATTAATGTTTTCCAAGTAAAACCAACACATTTTCTTGGTGGAACTATACTAGGGTGCACACTTGGTGACACTAGCGCCAAAAGGTAAAACAACGGCAAATTTGTACCCCGATTCGAAATTTGACAGCGCCGCGTAATGGCCACATTCCCAGTTATTTCAAAACAACCGTTGCAATGCTTTACACAACTGCACTACATGAGCTTGGACGTCTGTTCTCTGTGGCAATATGTGGTATGAGCTAGGGACGAGACAAAAGGCTAAAAAAATAAAAAAATATATTTTCAACTACGATTAATAAAAACGTCAAAAAATGAGTAAATATCACATATATGACATTTCTATTCCCACCCAATAGGATTGTTTGCAGTCAACATCAATTGGGTTCCCCCATTGACAATGCATTTGAGTTC
>NW_026917845.1:4099-6222 GCF_035046485.1 Aedes albopictus
GTTGTTGGATTTAAGCGTTGATGGTAAGAGCCGAAGAATTTAAATAAGGCAACTGCAAGGGTGCGGGCAGTGCCAAGGGAAATCATGTTTATAAAAACAACCAATAATTCTATGAAAGCTATCAATACGTCAAATGAAAGCTTTCGATCTATACTTTATAAGAAAAATGCAGAAAGCTAATACTTGATTTTTGTATTAAAAGTGAAACTGGCCAAAATAGAAGCATTGCCGCAGTTTTTGCCATATTCTCAACTTTGGTTTCTATTTTGGCCAATTACGTGTATTTATTATGCGAGTGGCCAAATTAGAAGCACCCTTGCCAAAATAGATATATCGTTTTCGTGACGGACCATAAAAGAATCTCAAATTTTCTCTTATAAACTTAACGTCCTCTAGAATAAAACTTGCTTTACTTCGGCTACTTTATCCACCTATGCACTTTTTGGGGTCATATTAGGACCAGCACAATTGTCCCTGGCCAAGTTCGCAGGGGTTGACGGTATTAAAGTGAAGGAGTTTCATTTTGATTATTGTAATGTAGTGTTCTTTAGTGAAACATATCACCTTTTTAACACTTTAATGCGCCTCCAACGGTTCATCACGAATCGGCTGCTGCAGATGGAGTATGGCTGATCATATGCATCAGACATGCTCGATAAACACGGAGGAACCGCCAGGGCTCAGTAGAATCTATTCCCAAGCAATAGTTCCAAATCGTTTGGATTTGAGAAGGTTTTGGTGATCGTTACAAATCCTTTATTATATTTTATTTAAATAAAGCAATTAAAATCAACCAAAAAATTAATAGTGGGAAGGAGATTTGCAGCACTTAATTGTGCCGATAGATTCGAAGCTAACGTGCGAACACTTGACGTGACAGTTTGGACTGGACAAAAAACTGACTGCTTTTTATTAACTGAACAACGTTACTTTTGTATGACTAGGTTGACATTTCTAGGCCACGCATGAGAAAATGACATGGTTTATCTTGAAAGAACCGATAGGACAGAACGAATTTGAATATTTTTCATAGTATTTGAATACATAATAGTTGACAAGCAATTTTTGTTTATCTCTTAGATGATGTTATGACACCAACAGAAAAAATATTAGAAGTTCAGTAGGTTTTGGACCGATAACATTTTAAGGACACAAGAGATGAACACAGAGAAGTAAATATCAAAAAAACAATTTGACACAGAATCGACTAAATTTTAACATACGGGTTCGACTGATTCGATGAATCTGTCTAGAAGTAACTAGAAGACAATTGACGCTAAGATTGGAAAAAAAGCTTGCAGTTGGGACTACACTACAATAATGGCCGATAGGAAACAATGCGCTCGACAGCATTAATATTCATTTTTTAATATTTAGTATGTGCATGACGGAACAACTAGCAGGACACAGTTCCAGACGTCTCTTTTTAATAACGATATTCAGCATATTTCCAATAAAACTACACTTCAATAAAGCAAAGACTAAAGCTGCTATGATAGAACAGATCAGAATGACTTAATTGACTTATTGACTATTGGAGATCTACTTCGAATAACTGACAAATTGACAAGAACCTTACTAAATACATGGACCATACTACAAAAAAACCATTTGACAAAAAGAAAAGAGAGGAAACTTTTATTAAAACTATTTTTGTTCAACGCAGGCCAAAACAGTGTCGACTTGGGCCACGCACGCCTACGTACTTCTGTGTGTTGAAACAAAAATAGAGGCTCCTAGAAGCAAATGTAGGGAAAGGGTGCGGTGTAGAACATAAGCACAGTGTTGCTACCGCCGTAATCACTTTGAAAAAAAAAAAATATTAGGACCAGCACAATTGTGCTGGTCCGTCCTCAAGCCGGTCGATGTTCTCTAAGTAATTGCTAAAAATTGCCTACTTTTAGGCGTTTTATGGTACAGAAGATTTATTGTAATTATTAAATCACTGCAAAGTGTTAGTTTGTAGAAATTTAGAAGTATAATTTCAAATCCAGGAACACGAGATCAGCTTGACAGGGTTTTCAAATCATAGAAGTGAATAAGAAGAAGATAATAAGAAAAGCAAATCCCTGTTCCAATCTCATTCATGATTTTGATAATATGGAGTAATATTATTCACCCAA
>NW_026917846.1:0-6121 GCF_035046485.1 Aedes albopictus
CTTTGTTCTGCGGGATGGCAGTGCTGGCAGAATTGGAAAAATTGTATCCAATGTAAAAACTGTGCTTTATCTTGCATGGTTATGAAGGATTCTGTGGAGAATCCTGAGAGGTTTCTGTGGAGAATCCTGAGAGGATTCTGTGGAGAATCCTGAGAGGATTCTGTGGAGAATCCTGAGAGGATTCTGTGGAGAATCCTGAGAGGATTCTGTGGAGAATCCTGAGAGGATTCTGTGGAGAATCCTGAGAGGATTCTGTGGAGAATCCTGAGAGGATTCTGTGGAGAATCCTGAGAGGATTCTGTGGAGAATCCTGAGAGGATTCTGTGGAGAATCCTGAGAGGATTCTGTGGAGAATCCTGAGAGGATTCTGTGGAGAATCCTGAGAGGATTCTGTGGAGAATCCTGAGAGGATTCTGTGGAGAATCCTGAGAGGATTCTGTGGAGAATCCTGAGAGGATTCTGTGGAGAATCCTGAGAGGATTCTGTGGAGAATCCTGAGAGGATTCTGTGGAGAATCCTGAGAGGATTCTGTGGAGAATCCTGAGAGGATTCTGTGGAGAATCCTGAGAGGATTCTGTGGAGAATCCTGAGAGGATTCTGTGGAGAATCCTGAGAGGATTCTGTGGAGAATCCTGAGAGGATTCTGTGGAGAATCCTGAGAGGATTCTGTGGAGAATCCTGAGAGGATTCTGTGGAGAATCCTGAGAGGATTCTGTGGAGAATCCTGAGAGGATTCTGTGGAGAATCCTGAGAGGATTCTGTGGAGAATCCTGAGAGGATTCTGTGGAGAATCCTGAGAGGATTCTGTGGAGAATCCTGAGAGGATTCTGTGGAGAATCCTGAGAGGATTCTGTGGAGAATCCTGAGAGGATTCTGTGGAGAATCCTGAGAGGATTCTGTGGAGAATCCTGAGAGGATTCTGTGGAGAATCCTGAGAGGATTCTGTGGAGAATCCTGAGAGGATTCTGTGGAGAATCCTGAGAGGATTCTGTGGAGAATCCTGAGAGGATTCTGTGGAGAATCCTGAGAGGATTCTGTGGAGAATCCTGAGAGGATTCTGTGGAGAATCCTGAGAGGATTCTGTGGAGAATCCTGAGAGGATTCTGTGGAGAATCCTGAGAGGATTCTGTGGAGAATCCTGAGAGGATTCTGTGGAGAATCCTGAGAGGATTCTGTGGAGAATCCTGAGAGGATTCTGTGGAGAATCCTGAGAGGATTCTGTGGAGAATCCTGAGAGGATTCTGTGGAGAATCCTGAGAGGATTCTGTGGAGAATCCTGAGAGGATTCTGTGGAGAATCCTGAGAGGATTCTGTGGAGAATCCTGAGAGGATTCTGTGGAGAATCCTGAGAGGATTCTGTGGAGAATCCTGAGAGGATTCTGTGGAGAATCCTGAGAGGATTCTGTGGAGAATCCTGAGAGGATTCTGTGGAGAATCCTGAGAGGATTCTGTGGAGAATCCTGAGAGGATTCTGTGGAGAATCCTGAGAGGATTCTGTGGAGAATCCTGAGAGGATTCTGTGGAGAATCCTGAGAGGATTCTGTGGAGAATCCTGAGAGGATTCTGTGGAGAATCCTGAGAGGATTCTGTGGAGAATCCTGAGAGGATTCTGTGGAGAATCCTGAGAGGATTCTGTGGAGAATCCTGAGAGGATTCTGTGGAGAATCCTGAGAGGATTCTGTGGAGAATCCTGAGAGGATTCTGTGGAGAATCCTGAGAGGATTCTGTGGAGAATCCTGAGAGGATTCTGTGGAGAATCCTGAGAGGATTCTGTGGAGAATCCTGAGAGGATTCTGTGGAGAATCCTGAGAGGATTCTGTGGAGAATCCTGAGAGGATTCTGTGGAGAATCCTGAGAGGATTCTGTGGAGAATCCTGAGAGGATTCTGTGGAGAATCCTGAGAGGATTCTGTGGAGAATCCTGAGAGGATTCTGTGGAGAATCCTGAGAGGATTCTGTGGAGAATCCTGAGAGGATTCTGTGGAGAATCCTGAGAGGATTCTGTGGAGAATCCTGAGAGGATTCTGTGGAGAATCCTGAGAGGATTCTGTGGAGAATCCTGAGAGGATTCTGTGGAGAATCCTGAGAGGATTCTGTGGAGAATCCTGAGAGGATTCTGTGGAGAATCCTGAGAGGATTCTGTGGAGAATCCTGAGAGGATTCTGTGGAGAATCCTGAGAGGATTCTGTGGAGAATCCTGAGAGGATTCTGTGGAGAATCCTGAGAGGATTCTGTGGAGAATCCTGAGAGGATTCTGTGGAGAATCCTGAGAGGATTCTGTGGAGAATCCTGAGAGGATTCTGTGGAGAATCCTGAGAGGATTCTGTGGAGAATCCTGAGAGGATTCTGTGGAGAATCCTGAGAGGATTCTGTGGAGAATCCTGAGAGGATTCTGTGGAGAATCCTGAGAGGATTCTGTGGAGAATCCTGAGAGGATTCTGTGGAGAATCCTGAGAGGATTCTGTGGAGAATCCTGAGAGGATTCTGTGGAGAATCCTGAGAGGATTCTGTGGAGAATCCTGAGAGGATTCTGTGGAGAATCCTGAGAGGATTCTGTGGAGAATCCTGAGAGGATTCTGTGGAGAATCCTGAGAGGATTCTGTGGAGAATCCTGAGAGGATTCTGTGGAGAATCCTGAGAGGATTCTGTGGAGAATCCTGAGAGGATTCTGTGGAGAATCCTGAGAGGATTCTGTGGAGAATCCTGAGAGGATTCTGTGGAGAATCCTGAGAGGATTCTGTGGAGAATCCTGAGAGGATTCTGTGGAGAATCCTGAGAGGATTCTGTGGAGAATCCTGAGAGGATTCTGTGGAGAATCCTGAGAGGATTCTGTGGAGAATCCTGAGAGGATTCTGTGGAGAATCCTGAGAGGATTCTGTGGAGAATCCTGAGAGGATTCTGTGGAGAATCCTGAGAGGATTCTGTGGAGAATCCTGAGAGGATTCTGTGGAGAATCCTGAGAGGATTCTGTGGAGAATCCTGAGAGGATTCTGTGGAGAATCCTGAGAGGATTCTGTGGAGAATCCTGAGAGGATTCTGTGGAGAATCCTGAGAGGATTCTGTGGAGAATCCTGAGAGGATTCTGTGGAGAATCCTGAGAGGATTCTGTGGAGAATCCTGAGAGGATTCTGTGGAGAATCCTGAGAGGATTCTGTGGAGAATCCTGAGAGGATTCTGTGGAGAATCCTGAGAGGATTCTGTGGAGAATCCTGAGAGGATTCTGTGGAGAATCCTGAGAGGATTCTGTGGAGAATCCTGAGAGGATTCTGTGGAGAATCCTGAGAGGATTCTGTGGAGAATCCTGAGAGGATTCTGTGGAGAATCCTGAGAGGATTCTGTGGAGAATCCTGAGAGGATTCTGTGGAGAATCCTGAGAGGATTCTGTGGAGAATCCTGAGAGGATTCTGTGGAGAATCCTGAGAGGATTCTGTGGAGAATCCTGAGAGGATTCTGTGGAGAATCCTGAGAGGATTCTGTGGAGAATCCTGAGAGGATTCTGTGGAGAATCCTGAGAGGATTCTGTGGAGAATCCTGAGAGGATTCTGTGGAGAATCCTGAGAGGATTCTGTGGAGAATCCTGAGAGGATTCTGTGGAGAATCCTGAGAGGATTCTGTGGAGAATCCTGAGAGGATTCTGTGGAGAATCCTGAGAGGATTCTGTGGAGAATCCTGAGAGGATTCTGTGGAGAATCCTGAGAGGATTCTGTGGAGAATCCTGAGAGGATTCTGTGGAGAATCCTGAGAGGATTCTGTGGAGAATCCTGAGAGGATTCTGTGGAGAATCCTGAGAGGATTCTGTGGAGAATCCTGAGAGGATTCTGTGGAGAATCCTGAGAGGATTCTGTGGAGAATCCTGAGAGGATTCTGTGGAGAATCCTGAGAGGATTCTGTGGAGAATCCTGAGAGGATTCTGTGGAGAATCCTGAGAGGATTCTGTGGAGAATCCTGAGAGGATTCTGTGGAGAATCCTGAGAGGATTCTGTGGAGAATCCTGAGAGGATTCTGTGGAGAATCCTGAGAGGATTCTGTGGAGAATCCTGAGAGGATTCTGTGGAGAATCCTGAGAGGATTCTGTGGAGAATCCTGAGAGGATTCTGTGGAGAATCCTGAGAGGATTCTGTGGAGAATCCTGAGAGGATTCTGTGGAGAATCCTGAGAGGATTCTGTGGAGAATCCTGAGAGGATTCTGTGGAGAATCCTGAGAGGATTCTGTGGAGAATCCTGAGAGGATTCTGTGGAGAATCCTGAGAGGATTCTGTGGAGAATCCTGAGAGGATTCTGTGGAGAATCCTGAGAGGATTCTGTGGAGAATCCTGAGAGGATTCTGTGGAGAATCCTGAGAGGATTCTGTGGAGAATCCTGAGAGGATTCTGTGGAGAATCCTGAGAGGATTCTGTGGAGAATCCTGAGAGGATTCTGTGGAGAATCCTGAGAGGATTCTGTGGAGAATCCTGAGAGGATTCTGTGGAGAATCCTGAGAGGATTCTGTGGAGAATCCTGAGAGGATTCTGTGGAGAATCCTGAGAGGATTCTGTGGAGAATCCTGAGAGGATTCTGTGGAGAATCCTGAGAGGATTCTGTGGAGAATCCTGAGAGGATTCTGTGGAGAATCCTGAGAGGATTCTGTGGAGAATCCTGAGAGGATTCTGTGGAGAATCCTGAGAGGATTCTGTGGAGAATCCTGAGAGGATTCTGTGGAGAATCCTGAGAGGATTCTGTGGAGAATCCTGAGAGGATTCTGTGGAGAATCCTGAGAGGATTCTGTGGAGAATCCTGAGAGGATTCTGTGGAGAATCCTGAGAGGATTCTGTGGAGAATCCTGAGAGGATTCTGTGGAGAATCCTGAGAGGATTCTGTGGAGAATCCTGAGAGGATTCTGTGGAGAATCCTGAGAGGATTCTGTGGAGAATCCTGAGAGGATTCTGTGGAGAATCCTGAGAGGATTCTGTGGAGAATCCTGAGAGGATTCTGTGGAGAATCCTGAGAGGATTCTGTGGAGAATCCTGAGAGGATTCTGTGGAGAATCCTGAGAGGATTCTGTGGAGAATCCTGAGAGGATTCTGTGGAGAATCCTGAGAGGATTCTGTGGAGAATCCTGAGAGGATTCTGTGGAGAATCCTGAGAGGATTCTGTGGAGAATCCTGAGAGGATTCTGTGGAGAATCCTGAGAGGATTCTGTGGAGAATCCTGAGAGGATTCTGTGGAGAATCCTGAGAGGATTCTGTGGAGAATCCTGAGAGGATTCTGTGGAGAATCCTGAGAGGATTCTGTGGAGAATCCTGAGAGGATTCTGTGGAGAATCCTGAGAGGATTCTGTGGAGAATCCTGAGAGGATTCTGTGGAGAATCCTGAGAGGATTCTGTGGAGAATCCTGAGAGGATTCTGTGGAGAATCCTGAGAGGATTCTGTGGAGAATCCTGAGAGGATTCTGTGGAGAATCCTGAGAGGATTCTGTGGAGAATCCTGAGAGGATTCTGTGGAGAATCCTGAGAGGATTCTGTGGAGAATCCTGAGAGGATTCTGTGGAGAATCCTGAGAGGATTCTGTGGAGAATCCTGAGAGGATTCTGTGGAGAATCCTGAGAGGATTCTGTGGAGAATCCTGAGAGGATTCTGTGGAGAATCCTGAGAGGATTCTGTGGAGAATCCTGAGAGGATTCTGTGGAGAATCCTGAGAGGATTCTGTGGAGAATCCTGAGAGGATTCTGTGGAGAATCCTGAGAGGATTCTGTGGAGAATCCTGAGAGGATTCTGTGGAGAATCCTGAGAGGATTCTGTGGAGAATCCTGAGAGGATTCTGTGGAGAATCCTGAGAGGATTCTGTGGAGAATCCTGAGAGGATTCTGTGGAGAATCCTGAGAGGATTCTGTGGAGAATCCTGAGAGGATTCTGTGGAGAATCCTGAGAGGATTCTGTGGAGAATCCTGAGAGGATTCTGTGGAGAATCCTGAGAGGATTCTGTGGAGAATCCTGAGAGGATTCTGTGGAGAATCCTGAGAGGATTCTGTGGAGAATCCTGAGAGGATTCTGTGAGAGAATCCTGAGAGGATTCTGTGAGAGAATCCTGAAGAGGATTCTGTGGTGAATCCTGAGAGGATTCTGTGGAGAATCCTGAGAGGATTA
>NW_026917847.1:0-2089 GCF_035046485.1 Aedes albopictus
TTCAGAGTTCTTTATTCTATTCTGTGCACGGAGACACTAAACAACTCAAATTTGAGTTCTTTTAAACTCAAATTTGAGTTCTTTTTCATCTCCCTTTTCATGCGCTCTTTCTTTTGTTGTCAGAGAGTGAAGAGAGAAACAGCCCAACTTTTTCAGTTCGAGTGCGTCAACTCAACGTTGAGTTTCTGCCACAGTACTCAAATTTGAGTGAATACAACCTAATCGATTTTTCGGTTGGGTGAAAAAAACTTACTTTTAAGTATTTTTTTCACATGGAAGCAAACGGGAAGAACCCAGCATAAACATCGATTCCATCAACTCAAAATTGGCTTGACGCACGCAACCCCGAAGTTGGGTGGAAAGAACTCAATTTTGGGTACTTTCGTTTCTCCGTGTGGGCTTCGTGGCCGTGCGGTTAGAGGCGTCAGTCGTCTGGCCGTTTCGTAAGCATCGGAGTGTGGGTTCGATTCCCACTCCAGTCGGTGAAAACTTTTCGTCAAACGAAAAATACTCCACTGGACCACTGGGTGTTTCGTATGTTGTCCGTTGTCTCATGTATGTGATTGTTCAGTCTGTGCAACCTCTGGTTGAAGACGGTGTAGTGTCTTTTAAGGACAAAACCAGCACAACTGATCTTTTTATTTTAAGCTTATTGCAAGTGAGCAAGAATAGAATAATAAAATTCTCTGTTGTTTGGAGCTTGCTTCTTGAGATTTGTGCGTCTGAAGTTCTGATACACTGTTGAAGCGGGATTTCAAGAAGTTAGTCCTTAAGAATAGATGCTTTATCACATAATTTTTTTTCTTGAGAGGATAACGGGGTAAAACAATTGGCTTCTTTAACGTTGATGAGATAATCCCATATTCTGAATCTGCATGCCAAACTGAGCCGAAATCCAAATTTTCATGGATTTTGGTGCCCGGGAACCTATTCAAAAATCAATTTAAAGTTTGTATGGGAGCGATTTGTCAAATCACCACTCGTCGCATTTTGTACTGGGCGCAGCTGTCAAACAGTTGCCCGGCTGTCAAAAGGTGATTTCAAAAAATCTCTTTGCAATTGATTTTAGGTACCAAATTAAGTTCTAAAAATCTGAAAAAAAAAACATAGTGGCTCAGAAAAAGGTGCTCTTTCATATAAAAACAAAAAATCAATAAATTTTTCAAAATTTAAAAACCCAATTCTCAGAAAAAAATGTTGAAAATAATCAAAATTTCAAAATCTACAAATGCTTGGCAAAACTTGGCAAAATTTCATGAAATTAGAAAAAGAAAATCCTATTTTTTATTGCTTATTCAAATGAGCAAGTCTGACAACATTTTGACGTCGAGAAATGTCACAGATTAGTACGTGGCGTGTGATTCACCGGATTCTTTCTCGATTTTTCTTTTGACATGCATCTCCGGTTCAATTTTCTCTCTTTTTTTCTCGTGAAAGTTGCAGCAGTGCACAATGGTCCACGAGAAAGATTTACGAGGAATTATGCATTCAGCGCCTTTAAATGTTTTTTTTTGGACAAATATGGTCTTCTACAAAGCTGTTCCCAAAAATAAGGCTCCTCTTTTCAATGTACAAAAAAATTAGGGTGGTCCATATTTTCAAAGAAATTGGAAACCAAACTTTTTTATTTGCAAGAACAACTGTATACATTCTTCGGGAAAGTTGTAGATCTATCAATTTTAAACAAGTTTCCTGAAGACACTTTATGTAGCTTCATAATTTGAACGATCTAGAGATATTTTTTTTTTCTGAATAAGCTTGGGGTGGTCCAAGAAAAATCGGTTTTCTGGCGCTAACTGTTTCAGTTTCGATTTTTCATCAAAGTCGCCCAAGAACACTTGTAGAGAATAGTTTTTCTGAAAAGGTGTTATTGACGGGCTGGGGCAATCATAAAAATTATCTTTTGCCCGCTTTCAAAAGAAGAAAGAACGTTGTTATAAAACATCTATTTTGTAACTCAAGTGAAAAATACTTGAAAAGTGCCAATTTTTTCTAGATAATCATCAATAACTTTTGAACGGAATGACGTAGCAACATTCTCAGCGAACGAAAATGCGCTTTTTTGGAAGCTGTAAAAGTGGTTCTTACG
>NW_026917847.1:2589-6057 GCF_035046485.1 Aedes albopictus
ATCCTGAGAGGATTCTGAGAGAATCCTGAGAGGATTCTGTGGGAATCCTGAGAGGATTCTGAGATCCTGAGAGGATTCTGTGAGAATCCTGAGAGGATTCTGTGGAGAATCCTGAGAGGATTCTGTGGAGAATCCTGAGAGGATTCTGTGGAGAATCCTGAGAGGATTCTGTGGAGAATCCTGAGAGGATTCTGTGGAGAATCCTGAGAGGATTCTGTGGAATCCTGAGAGGATCTGTGGAGAATCCTGAGAGGATTCTGTGGAGAATCCTGAGAGGATTCTGTGGAGAATCCTGAGAGGATTCTGTGGAGAATCCTGAGAGGATTCTGTGGAGAATCCTGAGAGGATTCTGTGGAGAATCCTGAGAGGATTCTGTGGAGAATCCTGAGAGGATTCTGTGGAGAATCCTGAGAGGATTCTGTGGAGAATCCTGAGAGGATTCTGTGGAGAATCCTGAGAGGATTCTGTGGAGAATCCTGAGAGGATTCTGTGGAGAATCCTGAGAGGATTCTGTGGAGAATCCTGAGAGGATTCTGTGGAGAATCCTGAGAGGATTCTGTGGAGAATCCTGAGAGGATTCTGTGGAGAATCCTGAGAGGATTCTGTGGAGAATCCTGAGAGGATTCTGTGGAGAATCCTGAGAGGATTCTGTGGAGAATCCTGAGAGGATTCTGTGGAGAATCCTGAGAGGATTCTGTGGAGAATCCTGAGAGGATTCTGTGGAGAATCCTGAGAGGATTCTGTGGAGAATCCTGAGAGGATTCTGTGGAGAATCCTGAGAGGATTCTGTGGAGAATCCTGAGAGGATTCTGTGGAGAATCCTGAGAGGATTCTGTGGAGAATCCTGAGAGGATTCTGTGGAGAATCCTGAGAGGATTCTGTGGAGAATCCTGAGAGGATTCTGTGGAGAATCCTGAGAGGATTCTGTGGAGAATCCTGAGAGGATTCTGTGGAGAATCCTGAGAGGATTCTGTGGAGAATCCTGAGAGGATTCTGTGGAGAATCCTGAGAGGATTCTGTGGAGAATCCTGAGAGGATTCTGTGGAGAATCCTGAGAGGATTCTGTGGAGAATCCTGAGAGGATTCTGTGGAGAATCCTGAGAGGATTCTGTGGAGAATCCTGAGAGGATTCTGTGGAGAATCCTGAGAGGATTCTGTGGAGAATCCTGAGAGGATTCTGTGGAGAATCCTGAGAGGATTCTGTGGAGAATCCTGAGAGGATTCTGTGGAGAATCCTGAGAGGATTCTGTGGAGAATCCTGAGAGGATTCTGTGGAGAATCCTGAGAGGATTCTGTGGAGAATCCTGAGAGGATTCTGTGGAGAATCCTGAGAGGATTCTGTGGAGAATCCTGAGAGGATTCTGTGGAGAATCCTGAGAGGATTCTGTGGAGAATCCTGAGAGGATTCTGTGGAGAATCCTGAGAGGATTCTGTGGAGAATCCTGAGAGGATTCTGTGGAGAATCCTGAGAGGATTCTGTGGAGAATCCTGAGAGGATTCTGTGGAGAATCCTGAGAGGATTCTGTGGAGAATCCTGAGAGGATTCTGTGGAGAATCCTGAGAGGATTCTGTGGAGAATCCTGAGAGGATTCTGTGGAGAATCCTGAGAGGATTCTGTGGAGAATCCTGAGAGGATTCTGTGGAGAATCCTGAGAGGATTCTGTGGAGAATCCTGAGAGGATTCTGTGGAGAATCCTGAGAGGATTCTGTGGAGAATCCTGAGAGGATTCTGTGGAGAATCCTGAGAGGATTCTGTGGAGAATCCTGAGAGGATTCTGTGGAGAATCCTGAGAGGATTCTGTGGAGAATCCTGAGAGGATTCTGTGGAGAATCCTGAGAGGATTCTGTGGAGAATCCTGAGAGGATTCTGTGGAGAATCCTGAGAGGATTCTGTGGAGAATCCTGAGAGGATTCTGTGGAGAATCCTGAGAGGATTCTGTGGAGAATCCTGAGAGGATTCTGTGGAGAATCCTGAGAGGATTCTGTGGAGAATCCTGAGAGGATTCTGTGGAGAATCCTGAGAGGATTCTGTGGAGAATCCTGAGAGGATTCTGTGGAGAATCCTGAGAGGATTCTGTGGAGAATCCTGAGAGGATTCTGTGGAGAATCCTGAGAGGATTCTGTGGAGAATCCTGAGAGGATTCTGTGGAGAATCCTGAGAGGATTCTGTGGAGAATCCTGAGAGGATTCTGTGGAGAATCCTGAGAGGATTCTGTGGAGAATCCTGAGAGGATTCTGTGGAGAATCCTGAGAGGATTCTGTGGAGAATCCTGAGAGGATTCTGTGGAGAATCCTGAGAGGATTCTGTGGAGAATCCTGAGAGGATTCTGTGGAGAATCCTGAGAGGATTCTGTGGAGAATCCTGAGAGGATTCTGTGGAGAATCCTGAGAGGATTCTGTGGAGAATCCTGAGAGGATTCTGTGGAGAATCCTGAGAGGATTCTGTGGAGAATCCTGAGAGGATTCTGTGGAGAATCCTGAGAGGATTCTGTGGAGAATCCTGAGAGGATTCTGTGGAGAATCCTGAGAGGATTCTGTGGAGAATCCTGAGAGGATTCTGAGGAGAATCCTGAGAGGATTCTGTGGAGAATCCTGAGAGGATTCTGTGGAGAATCCTGAGAGGATTCTGTGGAGAACCCAGAGAGGATTCTTTGGAGAATCCTGAGAGGATTCTGTGGAGAATCCTGAGAGGATTCTGTGGAGAATCCTGAGAGGATTCTGTGGAGAATCCTGAGAGGATTCTGTGGAGAATCCTGAGAGGATTCTGTGGAGAATCCTGAGAGGATTCTGTGGAGAATCCTGAGAGGATTCTGTGGAGAACCCTGAGAGGATTCTGTGGAGAATCCTGAGAGGATTCAGTGGAGAATCCTGAAAGGATTCTTTGGAGAATCCTGAGAGGATTCTGTGGAGAATCCTGAGAGGATTCTGTGGAGAATCCTGAGAGGATTCTGTGGAGAATCCTGAGAGGATTCTGTGGAGAATCCTGAGAGGATTCTGTGGAGAATCCTGAGAGGATTCTGTGGAGAATCCTGAGAGGATTCTGTGGAGAATCCTGAGAGGATTCTGTGGAGAATCCTGAGAGGATTCTGTGGAGAATCCTGAGAGGATTCTGTGGAGAATCCTGAGAGGATTCTGTGGAGAATCCTGAGAGGATTCTGTGGAGAATCCTGAGAGGATTCTGTGGAGAATCCTGAGAGGATTCTGTGGAGAATCCTGAGAGGATTCTGTGGAGAATCCTGAGAGGATTCTGTGGAGAATCCTGAGAGGATTCTGTGGAGAACCCTGAGAGGATTCTGTGGAGAATCCTGAGAGGATTCTGTGGAGAATCCTGAGAGGATTCTGTGGAGAATCCTGAGAGGATTCTGTGGAGAATCCTGAGAGGATTCTGTGGAGAATCCTGAGAGGATTCTGTGGAGTATCCTGAGAGGATTCTGTGGAGAATCCTGAAAGGATTCTGTGGAGAATCCT
>NW_026917848.1:0-6037 GCF_035046485.1 Aedes albopictus
GTTCCAGCTCAGTAATTTTTTCACTGAGTTCAGTATTTTTTCCATCTTTTCACTGAGTTTTTAACAGCAGATTTATCTCGGTACACTCGGTAATCGTATTTACCGTTCACCAGTAACGATATTTACCGTGTATCAGTAACTTTTGACAGTTTATTATCTGAGCTCGGTAACTCATTTACAGCATATCCGCAAAAGAAACAACCGAGCGTACCGAGTTAAATCTGCTGTTGAGAACCCAGTAAAAAGATGGGAAAAATACCGAGCTGATCTTAGTGTGTACTTGTCCAACTATCCTTCAATGATAACTTCAACCCTAAAAAACCACCACCCGGGCAGGCAGTGTCCGAACATAAACATCAAACCTGTCCACATCCATCCGGTAGCCGGAGGCGAAAAAAAAAGGATTCACGTTCAATGTCATCGTCGCAGGAAAAAAAAAGAAAGATAAAACTCTACGAGTTTTTATAGAGTTTCTCCGAGCAACAGCATCAGTTGCCAGAGCATTAAATCGCCTTAGCCCGTACTCCGTCCATTCATGTGACCCTTTCGGCGGCGCGGTAATGTCAACACACAAAAAGAATGTGCGAAACAGCGCAGCATTCGACCCCCGGTCAGGGCAGTCGGTTGTAGCCATGGAGACTTCAAGTTTTGATTTTCCACTCACGTATCGCAGGGAAGCTTTTTCTTAGGACGAGAAAAACCCTGAGTTACCAGGGGAATAGATCTGGGAAGCAGGGCCCACAAGAAGTGGACATATATTTGCACTAAAAATAGATGTTTTATTGTTTCGCATCCGTCGACCTGAGTTGGCCTTGTTTAACGATGTCTAATAGGGAAGATCGCATTAGGAAGTTTGCTTTTTATGGTGACAGGTGAAGAAGGGTTGAACCTTGGTTTGATTTGTTGCTGAAATGTACTCTGAATTGCAATGACCAGTTGATTCATTCGGAACATGCTATTTGTTAGCCAGTTCACGGTAACAGAATTCTATCATTATCTCTTATCTTTTATCTCCTATCTCCTATCTCTATCTCTATCTCTATCTCTATCTCTATCTCTATCTCTATCTCTATCTCTATCTCTATCTCTATCTCTATCTCTATCTCTATCTCTATCTCTATCTCTATCTCTATCTCTATCTCTATCTCTTATTTTTATCTCCTATCTCCTATCTCTTATCTCATATCTCCTCTATCTCTATCTCTATCTCTTATTTTTATCTCTATCTCTATCTTTATCTTTATCTTTATCTTTATCTCAATCTCAATCTCAATCTCAATCTCAATCTCAATCTCAATCTCAATCTCAATCTCAATCTCAATCTCAATCTCAATCTCAATCTCAATCTCAATCTCAATCTCAATCTCAATCTCAATCTAAATCTCAATCTCAATCTCAATCTCAATCCCAATCTCAATCTCAATCTCAATCTCAATCTCAATCTCAATCTCAATCTCAATCTCAATCTCAATCTAAATCTAAATCTAAATCTAAATCCAAATCTAAATCTAAATCTCAATCTCAATCTCAATCTCAATCTCAATCTCAATCTCAATCTCAATCTCAATCTCAATCTCAATCTCAATCTCAATCTCAATCTCAATCTCAATCTCAATCTCAATCTCAATCTCAATCTCAATCTCAATCTCAATCTCAATCTCAATCTCAATCTCAATCTCAATCTCAATCTCAATCTCAATCTCAATCTCAATCTCAATCTCAATCTCAATCTCAATCTCAATCTCAATCTCAATCTCAATCTCAATCTCAATCTCAATCTCAATCTCAATCTCAATCTCAATCTCAATCTCAATCTCAATCTCAATCTCAATCTCAATCTCAATCTCAATCTCAATCTCAATCTCAATCTCAATCTCAATCTCAATCTCAATCTCAATCTCAATCTCAATCTCAATCTCAATCTCAATCTCAATCTCAATCTCAATCTCAATCTCAATCTCAATCTCAATCTCAATCTCAATCTCAATCTCAATCTCAATCTCAATCTCAATCTCAATCTCAATCTCAATCTCAATCTCAATCTCAATCTCAATCTCAATCTCAATCTCAATCTCAATCTCAATCTCAATCTCAATCTCAATCTCAATCTCAATCTCAATCTCAATCTCAATCTCAATCTCAATCTCAATCTCAATCTCAATCTCAATCTCAATCTCAATCTCAATCTCAATCTCAATCTCAATCTCAATCTCAATCTCAATCTCAATCTCAATCTCAATCTCAATCTCAATCTCAATCTCAATCTCAATCTCAATCTCAATCTCAATCTCAATCTCAATCTCAATCTCAATCTCAATCTCAATCTCAATCTCAATCTCAATCTCAATCTCAATCTCAATCTCAATCTCAATCTCAATCTCAATCTCAATCTCAATCTCAATCTCAATCTCAATCTCAATCTCAATCTCAATCTCAATCTCAATCTCAATCTCAATCTCAATCTCAATCTCAATCTCAATCTCAATCTCAATCTCAATCTCAATCTCAATCTCAATCTCAATCTCAATCTCAATCTCAATCTCAATCTCAATCTCAATCTCAATCTCAATCTCAATCTCAATCTCAATCTCAATCTCAATCTCAATCTCAATCTCAATCTCAATCTCAATCTCAATCTCAATCTCAATCTCAATCTCAATCTCAATCTCAATCTCAATCTCAATCTCAATCTCAATCTCAATCTCAATCTCAATCTCAATCTCAATCTCAATCTCAATCTCAATCTCAATCTCAATCTCAATCTCAATCTCAATCTCAATCTCAATCTCAATCTCAATCTCAATCTCAATCTCAATCTCAATCTCAATCTCAATCTCAATCTCAATCTCAATCTCAATCTCAATCTCAATCTCAATCTCAATCTCAATCTCAATCTCAATCTCAATCTCAATCTCAATCTCAATCTCAATCTCAATCTCAATCTCAATCTCAATCTCAATCTCAATCTCAATCTCAATCTCAATCTCAATCTCAATCTCAATCTCAATCTCAATCTCAATCTCAATCTCAATCTCAATCTCAATCTCAATCTCAATCTCAATCTCAATCTCAATCTCAATCTCAATCTCAATCTCAATCTCAATCTCAATCTCAATCTCAATCTCAATCTCAATCTCAATCTCAATCTCAATCTCAATCTCAATCTCAATCTCAATCTCAATCTCAATCTCAATCTCAATCTCAATCTCAATCTCAATCTCAATCTCAATCTCAATCTCAATCTCAATCTCAATCTCAATCTCAATCTCAATCTCAATCTCAATCTCAATCTCAATCTCAATCTCAATCTCAATCTCAATCTCAATCTCAATCTCAATCTCAATCTCAATCTCAATCTCAATCTCAATCTCAATCTCAATCTCAATCTCAATCTCAATCTCAATCTCAATCTCAATCTCAATCTCAATCTCAATCTCAATCTCAATCTCAATCTCAATCTCAATCTCAATCTCAATCTCAATCTCAATCTCAATCTCAATCTCAATCTCAATCTCAATCTCAATCTCAATCTCAATCTCAATCTCAATCTCAATCTCAATCTCAATCTCAATCTCAATCTCAATCTCAATCTCAATCTCAATCTCAATCTCAATCTCAATCTCAATCTCAATCTCAATCTCAATCTCAATCTCAATCTCAATCTCAATCTCAATCTCAATCTCAATCTCAATCTCAATCTCAATCTCAATCTCAATCTCAATCTCAATCTCAATCTCAATCTCAATCTCAATCTCAATCTCAATCTCAATCTCAATCTCAATCTCAATCTCAATCTCAATCTCAATCTCAATCTCAATCTCAATCTCAATCTCAATCTCAATCTCAATCTCAATCTCAATCTCAATCTCAATCTCAATCTCAATCTCAATCTCAATCTCAATCTCAATCTCAATCTCAATCTCAATCTCAATCTCAATCTCAATCTCAATCTCAATCTCAATCTCAATCTCAATCTCAATCTCAATCTCAATCTCAATCTCAATCTCAATCTCAATCTCAATCTCAATCTCAATCTCAATCTCAATCTCAATCTCAATCTCAATCTCAATCTCAATCTCAATCTCAATCTCAATCTCAATCTCAATCTCAATCTCAATCTCAATCTCAATCTCAATCTCAATCTCAATCTCAATCTCAATCTCAATCTCAATCTCAATCTCAATCTCAATCTCAATCTCAATCTCAATCTCAATCTCAATCTCAATCTCAATCTACTCTGAATTGCAATGACCAGTTGATTCATTCGGAACATGCTATTTGTTAGCCAGTTCACGGTAACAGAATTCTATCATTATCTCTTATCTTTTATCTCCTATCTCCTATCTCTATCTCTATCTCTATCTCTATCTCTATCTCTATCTCTATCTCTATCTCTATCTCTATCTCTATCTCTATCTCTATCTCTATCTCTATCTCTATCTCTATCTCTATCTCTATCTCTATCTCTATCTCTTATTTTTATCTCCTATCTCCTATCTCTTATCTCATATCTCCTCTATCTCTATCTCTATCTCTTATTTTTATCTCTATCTCTATCTTTATCTTTATCTTTATCTTTATCTCAATCTCAATCTCAATCTCAATCTCAATCTCAATCTCAATCTCAATCTCAATCTCAATCTCAATCTCAATCTCAATCTCAATCTCAATCTCAATCTCAATCTCAATCTCAATCTCAATCTCAATCTCAATCTAAATCTCAATCTCAATCTCAATCTCAATCCCAATCTCAATCTCAATCTCAATCTCAATCTCAATCTCAATCTCAATCTCAATCTCAATCTAAATCTAAATCTAAATCTAAATCTAAATCTAAATCTAAATCTCAATCTCAATCTCAATCTCAATCTCAATCTCAATCTCAATCTCAATCTCAATCTCAATCTCAATCTCAATCTCAATCTCAATCTCAATCTCAATCTCAATCTCAATCTCAATCTCAATCTCAATCTCAATCTCAATCTCAATCTCAATCTCAATCTCAATCTCAATCTCAATCTCAATCTCAATCTCAATCTCAATCTCAATCTCAATCTCAATCTCAATCTCAATCTCAATCTCAATCTCAATCTCAATCTCAATCTCAATCTCAATCTCAATCTCAATCTCAATCTCAATCTCAATCTCAATCTCAATCTCAATCTCAATCTCAATCTCAATCTCAATCTCAATCTCAATCTCAATCTCAATCTCAATCTCAATCTCAATCTCAATCTCAATCTCAATCTCAATCTCAATCTCAATCTCAATCTCAATCTCAATCTCAATCTCAATCTCAATCTCAATCTCAATCTCAATCTCAATCTCAATCTCAATCTCAATCTCAATCTCAATCTCAATCTCAATCTCAATCTCAATCTCAATCTCAATCTCAATCTCAATCTCAATCTCAATCTCAATCTCAATCTCAATCTCAATCTCAATCTCAATCTCAATCTCAATCTCAATCTCAATCTCAATCTCAATCTCAATCTCAATCTCAATCTCAATCTCAATCTCAATCTCAATCTCAATCTCAATCTCAATCTCAATCTCAATCTCAATCTCAATCTCAATCTCAATCTCAATCTCAATCTCAATCTCAATCTCAATCTCAATCTCAATCTCAATCTCAATCTCAATCTCAATCTCAATCTCAATCTCAATCTCAATCTCAATCTCAATCTCAATCTCAATCTCAATCTCAATCTCAATCTCAATCTCAATCTCAATCTCAATCTCAATCTCAATCTCAATCTCAATCTCAATCTCAATCTCAATCTCAATCTCAATCTCAATCTCAATCTCAATCTCAATCTCAATCTCAATCTCAATCTCAATCTCAATCTCAATCTCAATCTCAATCTCAATCTCAATCTCAATCTCAATCTCAATCTCAATCTCAATCTCAATCTCAATCTCAATCTCAATCTCAATCTCAATCTCAATCTCAATCTCAATCTCAATCTCAATCTCAATCTCAATCTCAATCTCAATCTCAATCTCAATCTCAATCTCAATCTCAATCTCAATCTCA
>NW_026917849.1:0-6024 GCF_035046485.1 Aedes albopictus
GCAGGATTCTGGAGAGAATCCTTGCAGGATTCTGGAGAGAATCCTTGCAGGATTCTGGAGAGAATCCTTGCAGGATTCTGGAGAGAATCCTTGCAGGATTCTGGAGAGAATCCTTGCAGGATTCTGGAGAGAATCCTTGCAGGATTCTGGAGAGAATCCTTGCAGGATTCTGGAGAGAATCCTTGCAGGATTCTGGAGAGAATCCTTGCAGGATTCTGGAGAGAATCCTTGAAGGATTCTGGAGAGAATCCTTGCAGGATTCTGGAGAGAATCCTTGCAGGATTCTGGAGAGAATCCTTGCAGGATTCTGGAGAGAATCCTTGCAGGATTCTGGAGAGAATCCTTGCAGGATTCTGGAGAGAATCTTTGCAGGATTCTGGAGAGAATCCTTGCAGGATTCTGGAGAGAATCCTTGCAGGATTCTGGAGAGGATCCTTGCAGGATTCTGGAGAGAATCCTTGCAGGATTCTGGAGAGAATCCTTGCAGGATTCTGGAGAGAATCCTTGCAGGATTCTGGAGAGAATCCTTGCAGGATTCTGGAGAGAATCCTTGCAGGATTCTGGAGAGAATCCTTGCAGGATTCTGGAGAGAATCCTTGCAGGATTCTGGAGAGAATCCTTGCAGGATTCTGGAGAGAATCCTTGCAGGATTCTGGAGAGAATCCTTGCAGGATTCTGGAGAGAATCCTTGCAGGATTCTGGAGAGAATCCTTGCAGGATTCTGGAGAGAATCCTTGCAGGATTCTGGAGAGAATCCTTGCAGGATTCTGGAGAGAATCCTTGCAGGATTCTGGAGAGAATCCTTGCAGGATTCTGGAGAGAATCCTTGCAGGATTCTGGAGAGAATCCTTGCAGGATTCTGGAGAGAATCCTTGCAGGATTCTGGAGAGAATCCTTGCAGGATTCTGGAGAGAATCCTTGCAGGATTCTGGAGAGAATCCTTGCAGGATTCTGGAGAGAATCCTTGCAGGATTCTGGAGAGAATCCTTGCAGGATTCTGGAGAGAATCCTTGCAGGATTCTGGAGAGAATCCTTGCAGGATTCTGGAGAGAATCCTTGCAGGATTCTGGAGAGAATCCTTGCAGGATTCTGGAGAGAATCCTTGCAGGATTCTGGAGAGAATCCTTGCAGGATTCTGGAGAGAATCCTTGCAGGATTCTGGAGAGAATCCTTGCAGGATTCTGGAGAGAATCCTTGCAGGATTCTGGAGAGAATCCTTGCAGGATTCTGGAGAGAATCCTTGCAGGATTCTGGAGAGAATCCTTGCAGGATTCTGGAGAGAATCCTTGCAGGATTCTGGAGAGAATCCTTGCAGGATTCTGGAGAGAATCCTTGCAGGATTCTGGAGAGAATCCTTGCAGGATTCTGGAGAGAATCCTTGCAGGATTCTGGAGAGAATCCTTGCAGGATTCTGGAGAGAATCCTTGCAGGATTCTGGAGAGAATCCTTGCAGGATTCTGGAGAGAATCCTTGCAGGATTCTGGAGAGAATCCTTGCAGGATTCTGGAGAGAATCCTTGCAGGATTCTGGAGAGAATCCTTGCAGGATTCTGGAGAGAATCCTTGCAGGATTCTGGAGAGAATCCTTGCAGGATTCTGGAGAGAATCCTTGCAGGATTCTGGAGAGAATCCTTGCAGGATTCTGGAGAGAATCCTTGCAGGATTCTGGAGAGAATCCTTGCAGGATTCTGGAGAGAATCCTTGCAGGATTCTGGAGAGAATCCTTGCAGGATTCTGGAGAGAATCCTTGCAGGATTCTGGAGAGAATCCTTGCAGGATTCTGGAGAGAATCCTTGCAGGATTCTGGAGAGAATCCTTGCAGGATTCTGGAGAGAATCCTTGCAGGATTCTGGAGAGAATCCTTGCAGGATTCTGGAGAGAATCCTTGCAGGATTCTGGAGAGAATCCTTGCAGGATTCTGGAGAGAATCCTTGCAGGATTCTGGAGAGAATCCTTGCAGGATTCTGGAGAGAATCCTTGCAGGATTCTGGAGAGAATCCTTGCAGGATTCTGGAGAGAATCCTTGCAGGATTCTGGAGAGAATCCTTGCAGGATTCTGGAGAGAATCCTTGCAGGATTCTGGAGAGAATCCTTGCAGGATTCTGGAGAGAATCCTTGCAGGATTCTGGAAGAGAATCCTTGCAGGATTCTGGGAGAGAATCCTTGCAGGATTCTGGAGAGAATCCTTGCAGGATTCTGGAGAGAATCCTTGCAGGATTCTGGAGAGAATCCTTGCAGGATTCTGGAGAGAATCCTTGCAGGATTCTGGAGAGAATCCTTGCAGATTCTGGAGAGAATCCTTGCAGGATTCTGGAGAGAATCCTTGCAGGATTCTGGAGAGAATCCTTGCAGGATTTCTGGAGAGAATCCTTGCAGGATTCTGGAGAGAATCCTGCAGGATTCTGGAGAGAATCCTTGCAGGATTCTGGAGAGAATCCTTGCAGGATTCTGGAGAGAATCCTTGCAGGATTCTGGAGAGAATCCTTGCAGGATTCTGGAGAGAATCCTTGCAGGATTCTGGAGAGAATCCTTGCAGGATTCTGGAGAGAATCCTTGCAGGATTCTGGAGAGAATCCTTGCAGGATTCTGGAGAGAATCCTTGCAGGATTCTGGAGAGAATCCTTGCAGGATTCTGGAGAGAATCCTTGCAGGATTCTGGATAGAATCCTTGCAGGATTCTGGAGAGAATCCTTGCAGGATTCTGGAGAGAATCCTTGCAGGATTCTGGAGAGAATCCTTGCAGGATTCTGGAGAGAATCCTTGCAGGATTCTGGAGAGAATCCTTGCAGGATTCTGGAGAGAATCCTTGCAGGATTCTGGAGAGAATCCTTGCAGGATTCTGGAGAGAATCCTTGCAGGATTCTGGAGAGAATCCTTGCAGGATTCTGGAGAGAATCCTTGCAGGATTCTGGAGAGAATCCTTGCAGGATTCTGGAGAGAATCCTTGCAGGATTCTGGAGAGAATCCTTGCAGGATTCTGGAGAGAATCCTTGCAGGATTCTGGAGAGAATCCTTGCAGGATTCTGGAGAGAATCCTTGCAGGATTCTGGAGAGAATCCTTGCAGGATTCTGGAGAGAATCCTTGCAGGATTCTGGAGAGAATCCTTGCAGGATTCTGGAGAGAATCCTTGCAGGATTCTGGAGAGAATCCTTGCAGGATTCTGGAGAGAATCCTTGCAGGATTCTGGAGAGAATCCTTGCAGGATTCTGGAGAGAATCCTTGCAGGATTCTGGAGAGAATCCTTGCAGGATTCTGGAGAGAATCCTTGCAGGATTCTGGAGAGAATCCTTGCAGGATTCTGGAGAGAATCCTTGCAGGATTCTGGAGAGAATCCTTGCAGGATTCTGAGAGAATCCTTGCAGGATTCTAGAGAATCCTTGCAGGATTCTGAGAGAATCCTTGCAGGATTCTGGAGAGAATCCTTGCAGGATTCTGGGAGAGAATCCTTGCAGGATTCTGGAGAGAATCCTTGCAGGATTCTGGAGAGAATCCTTGCAGGATTCTGGGAGAGAATCCTTGCAGGATTCTGGAGAGAATCCTTGCAGGATTCTGGAGAGAATCCTTGCAGGATTCTGGAGAGAATCCTTGCAGGATTCTGGAGAGAATCCTTGCAGGATTCTGGAGAGAATCCTTGCAGGATTCTGGAGAGAATCCTTGCAGGATTCTGGAGAGAATCCTTGCAGGATTCTGGAGAGAATCCTTGCAGGATTCTGGAGAGAATCCTTGCAGGATTCTGGAGAGAATCCTTGCAGGATTCTGGAGAGAATCCTTGCAGGATTCTGGAGAGAATCCTTGCAGGATTCTGGAGAGAATCCTTGCAGGATTCTGGAGAGAATCCTTGCAGGATTCTGGAGAGAATCCTTGCAGGATTCTGGAGAGAATCCTTGCAGGATTCTGGAGAGAATCCTTGCAGGATTCTGGAGAGAATCCTTGCAGGATTCTGGAGAGAATCCTTGCAGGATTCTGGAGAGAATCCTTGCAGGATTCTGGAGAGAATCCTTGCAGGATTCTGGAGAGAATCCTTGCAGGATTCTGGAGAGAATCCTTGCAGGATTCTGGAGAGAATCCTTGCAGGATTCTGAGAATCCTTGCAGGATTCTGGAGAGAATCCTTGCAGGATTCTGGAGAGAATCCTTGCAGGATTCTGGAGAGAATCCTTGCAGGATTGCTGGAGAGAATCCTTGCAGGATTCTGGAGAGAATCCTTGCAGGATTCTGGAGAGAATCCTTGCAGGATTCTGGAGAGAATCCTTGCAGGATTCTGGAGAGAATCCTTGCAGGATTCTGGAGAGAATCCTTGCAGGATTCTGGAGAGAATCCTTGCAGGATTCTGGACGAGAATCCTTGCAGGATTCTGGAGAGAATCCTTGCAGGATTCTGGAGAGAATCCTTGCAGGATTCTGGAGAGAATCCTTGCAGGATTCTGGAGAGAATCCTTGCAGGATTCTGGAGAGAATCCTTGCAGGATTCTGGAGAGAATCCTTGCAGGATTCTGGAGAGAATCCTTGCAGGATTCTGGAGAGAATCCTTGCAGGATTCTGGAGAGAATCCTTGCAGGATTCTGGAGAGAATCCTTGCAGGATTCTGGAGAGAATCCTTGCAGGATTCTGGAGAGAATCCTTGCAGGATTCTGGAGAGAATCCTTGCAGAATTCTAGAGAGAATCCTTGCAGGATTCTGGAGAGAATCCTTGCAGGATTCTGGAGAGAATCCTTGCAGGATTCTGGAGAGAATCCTTGCAGGATTCTGGAGAGAATCCTTGCAGGATTCTGGAGAGAATCCTTGCAGGATTCTGGAGAGAATCCTTGCAGGATTCTGGAGAGAATCCTTGCAGGATTCTGGAGAGAATCCTTGCAGGATTCTGGAGAGAATCCTTGCAGGATTCTGGAGAGAATCCTTGCAGGATTCTGGAGAGAATCCTTGCAGGATTCTGGAGAGAATCCTTGCAGGATTCTGGAGAGAATCCTTGCAGGATTCTGGAGAGAATCCTTTCAGGATTCTGGAGAGAATCCTTTCAGGATTCTGGAGAGAATCCTTTCAGGATTCTGGAGAGAATCCTTTCAGGATTCTGGAGAGAATCCTTTCAGGATTCTGGAGAGAATCCTTTCAGGATTCTGGAGAGAATCCTTTCAGGATTCTGGAGAGAATCCTTTCAGGATTCTGGAGAGAATCCTTTCAGGATTCTGGAGAGAATCCTTTCAGGATTCTGGAGAGAATCCTTTCAGGATTCTGGAGAGAATCCTTTCAGGATTCTGGAGAGAATCCTTTCAGGATTCTGGAGAGAATCCTTTCAGGATTCTGGAGAGAATCCTTTCAGGATTCTGGAGAGAATCCTTTCAGGATTCTGGAGAGAATCCTTTCAGGATTCTGGAGAGAATCCTTTCAGGATTCTGGAGAGAATCCTTTCAGGATTCTGGAGAGAATCCTTTCAGGATTCTGGAGAGAATCCTTTCAGGATTCTGGAGAGAATCCTTTCAGGATTCTGGAGAGAATCCTTTCAGGATTCTGGAGAGAATCCTTTCAGGGTTCTGGAGAGAATCCTTTCAGGATTCTGGAGAGAATCCTTTCAGGATTCTGGAGAGAATCCTTTCAGGATTCTGGAGAGAATCCTTTCAGGGTTCTGGAGAGAATCCTTTCAGGATTCTGGAGAGAATCCTTTCAGGATTCTGGAGAGAATCCTTTCAGGATTGGAGAGAATCCTTTCAGGATTCTGGAGAGAACCTTTCAGGATCTGGAGAGAATCCTTTCAGGATTCTGGAGAGAATCCTTTCAGGATTCTGGAGAGAATCCTTCAGGATTCTGGAGAGAATCCTTTCAGGATTCTGGAGAGAATCCTTTCAGGATTCTGGAGAGAATCCTTTCAGGATTCTGGAGAGAATCCTTTCAGGATTCTGGAGAGAATCCTTTCAGGATTCGGTGAGAATCCTTTCAGGATTCTGGTGAGAATCCTTTCAGGATTCTGGTGAGAATCCTTTCAGGATTCTGGAGAGAATCCTTTAAGGATTCTGGAGAGAATCCTTGCAGGA
>NW_026917850.1:0-6002 GCF_035046485.1 Aedes albopictus
TCAGTGAGTAACTTATGGTAATCTCGATGACAACACTGGTTCCGTCATCCATGTTTGGAGCGTTTGACTAACATTTTGATTCCAGTGCAGTGCTCAAATCCAGGTCGATTGCGCGTGGAATTTTTGTGCGATTTTTGCTTTGGCTATAAGGTTCAATCAATCAACTTTTCTGCTTTAACCCTCCAGAGCGCGCGCTGTTGTAAAAAGTACAACACTACCAAAAAACCTCGCTTGTCGTATGCAGTGCGAGCGCGGTGCAGTTTCGGTTGCTTGATGGCGCGCGTCCTGAAAGGTTAATGGTTCTGGTTATTCAGATTTGTGCTGTTGAAAATTCGGGATGTGGCTTCGTCATATCTTCACCTGAAGCTCTCAGGACAGTTCACAACACTAAGCAAATAGGGTCCCTATAGACACAGCTGTAAAGGCGTTGGAATACAGCATGATCATGCTGAAAGTAACGGGTTCGATTCCAGGTTGGTCCAGAAACGTTCCGTAAAAGAAATTTCCTTAACTTCCTCAGGCATAGAGTGTCTTCGTGCCTGCAACACGTAGAGAATAGTCATTGGCAAAGGATGCTCTCAATTAATAACTGTGGAAGTTTTCAGAGAACACCACACCCCAAATAAATGATGCCGAGCAAACAGTTTGCTGAAACTTAGCAAAAATTGTTAATTCGTTCAGTAACCTCTACTGGGTCTCCAGTTAGCCTAGTGGTTAAGGCTATGGATCACCAATCCGGAGACGGCGGGTTCGATTCCCGTTCCAGTCGGGAAACTTTTCTCGACTCCCTGGGCATAGAGTATCATTGTACTTGCCACACAATGTACAAATTCATGCAATGGCAGGCAAAGAATGTCCTTCAATTAATAACTGTGGAAGTGCTCAAAGAACACTAAGTTGAAGAGAGGCAGGCCAAGTTCCAATGCGAACGTCGAGCCATAAAGAAGAAGAAGAAGAACCTCTACTGATCACCAGCAACGGTTTGTGAAAACTCAGCAAATTTGGCCGAAAGTTCAACAATGAAACTAGCTGGGCTCTTCAGTTCGGCAAAATTAAATAAAATCTTGCAGACCGCTAAGAAGCAGGCTTTGTTCCAAGGAATACGTTATGCAATGAAGAAGGGGAAGAACACCAATCAAATGAAAAGCTGAAAATCGAGAAAGCTCAAACCCCGAAGAGAGTATTGTTGCATCAGAATTGCAATAACAATAAACTTCAGTTCAAATTCCTCAAAATAAGACAATGGCTACCCATAAATTATCACACGATAAATTTGACTAGCTCTATCAGACAAAAGGCAGCACAACCAAGTTCTTCACAGCAATTAATTATTCTGAACTAATGTTCAACAAAAACCTCCTTCAGCAACGCAAGAAATCACACAAATTATGCGTCAAGAAAGACAATATTGGCTCTTGGTGGTGGTACTCGAGAAACAAAAGCAACCAACTATGAAGCGAACCTCACCATTCTTGAAACTCTTCACAGAACACCACATCAACGAATGAAAAAAAAAGCTCCAACCCGGAAAACACGTTCACCTAAATGATACAACATTTGTTTGGCGAAATTTAGCTAGCCAAAATTAGATAACAGTTTATTGTTAGCTCGTTTCCGCCTCGGGACATCGCATCGCAGCACCATACACGTACCTACAGCGTAGATGTGAGCGAGCATAGCAACGTGGCGACGGCGGCCGTGCACTCCATCGCTGGAGTGCGGAAAAAATCGCAACACAAGAAGAACTTCTCCACACTCAATTTTCCTGGATTTTTTTTTGTGGTAAAGGGGGGAACGAGGCAAAATAGGCTGACATATAAAGTTCTAACTAAGATTGCATCTTACTGATTATATCTAGGACTTATTTTCACCCTCTAAAGTAAATTTTCTTAGTGATATATTCTATTGAAAATGAATTTACAATAATACCTTCGATTGAATTTGAAAAAACTACTAATTCTGAAAAATCTATTTGCATTTTATCCCACTTGCCTCTAATTTTTGTGTTTCCACTCAACCTTCATTGTTTGCTGCACTGCACTCACTCGTCGCCAACGTTATTGTGTGGGTTTGGGTGTTGTGCATCCGCGCGCTGCGCATCCTCGCATTTAAATTGCAAACACGTAAACATCCTGAAGCGAAGTTGAGTTGCATGCACTCCAGTGTGCTCCATAGCAGTGGTCCACTTTTGGAGCCTGCTGCACAAGAAGGTGCATTTTTTCCACTTCATTCTTATTCAGTACTTCATCAACCGGGAACGTTTAGGCGTTTAGATTCCGTTCGGTATAAGTTTTCCATCCGCATGCCGGTAATGGTGGTGTGTGT
Organism: Aedes albopictus; assembly: GCF_035046485.1. Lineage (NCBI taxonomy): Eukaryota > Metazoa > Arthropoda > Insecta > Diptera > Culicidae > Aedes > Aedes albopictus. Next base: position 2,326 of record NW_026917850.1, read on the forward strand.
TTGACGGTAAACATATTTTCCTACGAGTTTGCTTTAGAAAAATGTGAATTTGCGGGTTCTAGAGAATAGCTTCGTTTTCAGATATCTTTTAGTGTACGCACATACTATTAATGCTTTTGTTTTACTGCACTTTTTGCTACTGCTTCTGCAACTCTACGGGAGCATCTTGGGGTGTCATATTCTCGATACGTAAACTTAACCATATTGCAGACTTCAGTAGGCTGGACATCATAAGCACATGCCAGAGGTAATCGAACCGATCAATTGGATTTTAATTAGGAATAAATTGGATTTAGAATGGATTTGGATTGATGGTTGGATTGGATTTGGATTGGATTTGGATTGGATTTGGATTGGATTTGGATTGGATTTGGATTGGATTTGGATTGATTTGGATTGATTTGGATTGGATTTGGATTGGATTTGGATTGGATTTGGATTGGATTTGGATTGGATTTGGATTGGATTTGGATGGATTTGGATTGGATTTGGATTGGATTTGATTGGATTTGGATTGGATTTGGATTGGATTTGGATTGGATTTGGATTGGATTGGTTGGATTGGATTGGATTGGATTGGATTGATTGGATTGGATTTGGATTGGATTTGGATTGGATTGGATTGGATTTGGATTGGATTTGGATTGGATTTGGATTGGATTTGGATTGGATTTGGATTGGATTGGATTGGATTTGGATTGGATTGGATTGGATTGGATTGGATTTGGATTGGATTTGGATTGGATTTGGATTGGATTGGATTGGATTTGGATTGGATTTGGATTGGATTTGGATTGGATTTGGATTGGATTTGGATTGGATTTGGATTGGATTTGGATTGGATTTGGATTGGATTGGATGTGGATTGATTTGGGTTGGATTTGGATTGGATTGGATTGGATTGGATGGTTTGGATTGGATTTGGATGGTTTGGATTGGATTTGGATTGGATTTGGATTGGATTTGGATTGGATTTGGATTGGATTTGGATTGGATTTGGATTGGATTTGGATTGGATTTGGATGGATTTGGATTGGATTTGGATTGGATTTGGATTGGATTTGGAGGTTGGATGGTGGGATTTGGATTGGATTTGGATTGGGATTTGGATTGGATTTGGATTGGATTTGGATTGGATTTGGATTGGATTTGGATTGGATTTGGATTGGATTTGGATTGGTTTGGATTGGATTTGGATTGGATTTGGATTGGATTTGGATTGGATTTGGATTGGATTTGGATTGGATTTGGATTGGATTTGGATTGGATTGGATTGGCTTTGGATTGGATTTGGATTGGATTGGATTGGATTTGGAATGATTTGGATTGGATTTGGATTGGATTGGATTGGATTTGGATTGGATTTGGATGGATTTGGATTGGATTTGGATTGGATTGGATTGGATTTGGATGGATTTGGATTGGATTTGGATTGGATTTGGATTGGATTTGGATTGGATTGTGGATGGTGGATTTGGATTGGATTTGGATTGGATTTGGATTGGATTTGGATTGGATTTGGATTGGATTTGGATTGGATTTGGATTGGATTTGGATTGGATTTGGATTGGATTTGGATTGGATTTGGATTGGATTTGGATTGGATTGGATTGGATTTGGATTGGATTTGGATTGGATTTGGATGGATTTGGATTGGATTTGGATTGGATTTGGATTGGATTTGGAGTTGGATTTGGATTGGATGGATTGGATTGGATGGATTTGGATTGGATTTGGATTGGATTTGGATTGGATTTGGATTGGATTTGGATTGGATTTGGATTGGTTTGGATTGGATTTGGATTGGATTTGGATTGGATTTGGATTGGATTTGGATTGGATATGGATTGGATTGGATAGGATTTGGATTGGATTTGGATTGGATTTGGATGGATTTGGATTGGATTTGGATAGATTTGGATTGGATTTGGATTGGATTTGGATTGGATTGGATGGATTTGGATTGGATTTGGATTGGATTTGGATTGGATTGGATTTGGATTGGATTTGGATGGATTTGGATGATTTGGATTGGATTTGGATTGGATTTGGATTGGATTGGATTGGATGGATGGATTTGGATTGGATTTGGATTGGATGTTGGATTGGATTTGGATTGGATTTGGATTGGATTTGATTGGATTTGGATTGGATTTGGATGGATTTGGATTGGATTTGGATTGGATTTGGATTGGATTTGGATTGGATTTGGATTGGATTTGGATTGGATTTGTATTGGATTTGGATTGGATTTGGATTGGATTTGGATTGGATTTGATGATTTGGATGGATTTGGATTGGATTTGGATTGATTTGATTGGATTTGATTGGATTTGGATAGATTTGGATAAGATTTGGATTGGATATGGATTTGATTTCATTTGATAGGATTTGGATTTGGATTTGGATTTGGATTTGATTTGGATTTGGATTTGGATTTAGATTTGGATTTGGATTTGGATTTGGATTTGGATTTGGATTTGGATTTGGATTGGATTTGGATTGGATTTGGATTGGATTGGAGAAACAGAACAGAAACAGAACAGAAACAGAACAGAAACAGAACAGAAAACAGAACAGAAACAGAACAGAAACAGAACAGAACAGAAACAGAACAGAAACAGAACAGAAACAGAACAGAAACAGAACAGAAAAGAACAGAAACAGAACAGAAACAGAACAGAACAGAAAAAACAGAACAGAAACAGAACAGAAACAAACAGAACAGAACAGAACAGAAACAAAGAACAGAAACAGAACAGAAACAGAACAGAAACAGAACAGAAACAGAACAGAAACAGAACAGAAACAGAACAGAAACAGAACAGAACAGAACAGAAACAGAACAGAAACAGAACAGAAACAGAACAGAAACAGACAGAAAACAGAACAGAAACAGAACAGAAACAGAACAGAACAGAACAGAAACAGAACAGAAACAGAACAGAACAGACAGAAACAACAGAAACAGAACAGAAACAGAACAGAACAGAACAGAAACAGAACAGAAACAGAACAGAAACAGAACAGAAACAGAACAGAAACAGAACAGAAACAGAACAGAAACAGAACAGAACAGAACAGAACAGAAACAGAACAGAACAGAACAGAACAGAAACGAAACAGAAACAGAAACAGAACAGAAACAGAACAGAAACAGAACAGAAACAGAACAGAACCAGAACAGCACAGAACAGAACAGAAACAGAACGAACAGAACCGAAAGAACAGAAACAGACAGAACAGAACAACAGACAGAAACAGAACAGAAACAGAACAGAAACAGAACAGAAACAGAACAGAAACAGAACAGAAACAGAACAGAAACAGAACAGAAACAGACACAGAAACAGAACAGAAACGACCAGAACAGAACAGAAAGCACCCAGAAACAGAACAGAAACAGAACAGAAACAGAAAACAGAAACAGAACCAGAAAACGAACAGGAAACAGAACAGAACAGAACAGAAACAGAACCGAAACAGAACAGAAACAGAACAGAAACAGAACAGAAACAGACAGAAACAGAACAGAAACAGAACAGAAACAGAACAGAACATAAATAAAATAAAAAAAAAAATAACATAAAACATAACATAAACATAACATAAACATAACATAAACAGAACAGAAAAAAACATAAAGAAAAACATAACATAAACATAACATAACAGCA
>NW_026917851.1:0-283 GCF_035046485.1 Aedes albopictus
ACATTTGTCAAAGCCATTTAAGTGCCGGGAAAATATAATTCCAAGTTGGAGAGAAGGCCCATATAGCCGAGGCGGTAAACGCACGGGTATTCAGCATGACCATGCTGAGGGTGACGGGTTCGATTCCCGGTCGGTCCAGGATCTTTTCGTAAAGGAAATTTCCTTGACTTCCTTGGGCATAGAGTATCTTCGTGCCTGCCACACGATATACGCATGCAAAATGGTCATTGGCAGAGGAAGCTCTCAGTTAATAACTGTGGAAGTGCTCATAGAACACCGACCT
>NW_026917851.1:783-6000 GCF_035046485.1 Aedes albopictus
TAAAATTAAATTAAAATTAAATTAAAATTAAATTAAAATTAAATTAAAATTAAATTAAAATTAAATTAAAATTAAATTAAAATTAAATTAAAATTAAATTAAAATTAAATTAAAATTAAATTAAAATTAAATTAAAATTAAATTAAAATAAATTAAAATTAAATTAAAATTAAATTAAAATTAAATTAAAATTAAATTAAAATTAAATTAAAATTAAATTAAAATTAAATTAAAATTAAATTAAAATTAAATTAAAATTAAATTAAAATTAAATTAAAATTAAATTAAAATTAAATTAAAATTAAATTAAAATTAAATTAAAATTAAATTAAAATTAAATTAAAATTAAATTAAAATTAAATTAAAATTAAATTAAAATTAAATTAAAATTAAATTAAAATTAAATTAAAATTAAATTAAAATTAAATTAAAATTAAATTAAAATTAAATTAAAATTAAATTAAAATTAAATTAAAATTAAATTAAAATTAAATTAAAATTAAATTAAAATTAAATTAAAATTAAATTAAAATTAAATTAAAATTAAATTAAAATTAAATTAAAATTAAATTAAAATTAAATTAAAATTAAATTAAAATTAAATTAAAATTAAATTAAAATTAAATTAAAATTAAATTAAAATTAAATTAAAATTAAATTAAAATTAAATTAAAATTAAATTAAAATTAAATTAAAATTAAATTAAAATTAAATTAAAATTAAATTAAAATTAAATTAAAATTAAATTAAAATTAAATTAAAATTAAATTAAAATTAAATTAAAATTAAATTAAAATTAAATTAAAATTAAATTAAAATTAAATTAAAATTAAATTAAAATTAAATTAAAATTAAATTAAAATTAAATTAAAATTAAATTAAAATTAAATTAAAATTAAATTAAAATTAAATTAAAATTAAATTAAAATTAAATTAAAATTAAATTAAAATTAAATTAAAATTAAATTAAAATTAAATTAAAATTAAATTAAAATTAAATTAAAATTAAATTAAAATTAAATTAAAATTAAATTAAAATTAAATTAAAATTAAATTAAAATTAAATTAAAATTAAATTAAAATTAAATTAAAATTAAATTAAAATTAAATTAAAATTAAATTAAAATTAAATTAAAATTAAATTAAAATTAAATTAAAATTAAATTAAAATTAAATTAAAATTAAATTAAAATTAAATTAAAATTAAATTAAAATTAAATTAAAATTAAATTAAAATTAAATTAAAATTAAATTAAAATTAAATTAAAATTAAATTAAAATTAAATTAAAATTAAATTAAAATTAAATTAAAATTAAATTAAAATTAAATTAAAATTAAATTAAAATTAAATTAAAATTAAATTAAAATTAAATTAAAATTAAATTAAAATTAAATTAAAATTAAATTAAAATTAAATTAAAATTAAATTAAAATTAAATTAAAATTAAATTAAAATTAAATTAAAATTAAATTAAAATTAAATTAAAATTAAATTAAAATTAAATTAAAATTAAATTAAAATTAAATTAAAATTAAATTAAAATTAAATTAAAATTAAATTAAAATTAAATTAAAATTAAATTAAAATTAAATTAAAATTAAATTAAAATTAAATTAAAATTAAATTAAAATTAAATTAAAATTAAATTAAAATTAAATTAAAATTAAATTAAAATTAAATTAAAATTAAATTAAAATTAAATTAAAATTAAATTAAAATTAAATTAAAATTAAATTAAAATTAAATTAAAATTAAATTAAAATTAAATTAAAATTAAATTAAAATTAAATTAAAATTAAATTAAAATTAAATTAAAATTAAATTAAAATTAAATTAAAATTAAATTAAAATTAAATTAAAATTAAATTAAAATTAAATTAAAATTAAATTAAAATTAAATTAAAATTAAATTAAAATTAAATTAAAATTAAATTAAAATTAAATTAAAATTAAATTAAAATTAAATTAAAATTAAATTAAAATTAAATTAAAATTAAATTAAAATTAAATTAAAATTAAATTAAAATTAAATTAAAATTAAATTAAAATTAAATTAAAATTAAATTAAAATTAAATTAAAATTAAATTAAAATTAAATTAAAATTAAATTAAAATTAAATTAAAATTAAATTAAAATTAAATTAAAATTAAATTAAAATTAAATTAAAATTAAATTAAAATTAAATTAAAATTAAATTAAAATTAAATTAAAATTAAATTAAAATTAAATTAAAATTAAATTAAAATTAAATTAAAATTAAATTAAAATTAAATTAAAATTAAATTAAAATTAAATTAAAATTAAATTAAAATTAAATTAAAATTAAATTAAAATTAAATTAAAATTAAATTAAAATTAAATTAAAATTAAATTAAAATTAAATTAAAATTAAATTAAAATTAAATTAAAATTAAATTAAAATTAAATTAAAATTAAATTAAAATTAAATTAAAATTAAATTAAAATTAAATTAAAATTAAATTAAAATTAAATTAAAATTAAATTAAAATTAAATTAAAATTAAATTAAAATTAAATTAAAATTAAATTAAAATTAAATTAAAATTAAATTAAAATTAAATTAAAATTAAATTAAAATTAAATTAAAATTAAATTAAAATTAAATTAAAATTAAATTAAAATTAAATTAAAATTAAATTAAAATTAAATTAAAATTAAATTAAAATTAAATTAAAATTAAATTAAAATTAAATTAAAATTAAATTAAAATTAAATTAAAATTAAATTAAAATTAAATTAAAATTAAATTAAAATTAAATTAAAATTAAATTAAAATTAAATTAAAATTAAATTAAAATTAAATTAAAATTAAATTAAAATTAAATTAAAATTAAATTAAAATTAAATTAAAATTAAATTAAAATTAAATTAAAATTAAATTAAAATTAAATTAAAATTAAATTAAAATTAAATTAAAATTAAATTAAAATTAAATTAAAATTAAATTAAAATTAAATTAAAATTAAATTAAAATTAAATTAAAATTAAATTAAAATTAAATTAAAATTAAATTAAAATTAAATTAAAATTAAATTAAAATTAAATTAAAATTAAATTAAAATTAAATTAAAATTAAATTAAAATTAAATTAAAATTAAATTAAAATTAAATTAAAATTAAATTAAAATTAAATTAAAATTAAATTAAAATTAAATTAAAATTAAATTAAAATTAAATTAAAATTAAATTAAAATTAAATTAAAATTAAATTAAAATTAAATTAAAATTAAATTAAAATTAAATTAAAATTAAATTAAAATTAAATTAAAATTAAATTAAAATTAAATTAAAATTAAATTAAAATTAAATTAAAATTAAATTAAAATTAAATTAAAATTAAATTAAAATTAAATTAAAATTAAATTAAAATTAAATTAAAATTAAATTAAAATTAAATTAAAATTAAATTAAAATTAAATTAAAATTAAATTAAAATTAAATTAAAATTAAATTAAAATTAAATTAAAATTAAATTAAAATTAAATTAAAATTAAATTAAAATTAAATTAAAATTAAATTAAAATTAAATTAAAATTAAATTAAAATTAAATTAAAATTAAATTAAAATTAAATTAAAATTAAATTAAAATTAAATTAAAATTAAATTAAAATTAAATTAAAATTAAATTAAAATTAAATTAAAATTAAATTAAAATTAAATTAAAATTAAATTAAAATTAAATTAAAATTAAATTAAAATTAAATTAAAATTAAATTAAAATTAAATTAAAATTAAATTAAAATTAAATTAAAATTAAATTAAAATTAAATTAAAATTAAATTAAAATTAAATTAAAATTAAATTAAAATTAAATTAAAATTAAATTAAAATTAAATTAAAATTAAATTAAAATTAAATTAAAATTAAATTAAAATTAAATTAAAATTAAATTAAAATTAAATTAAAATTAAATTAAAATTAAATTAAAATTAAATTAAAATTAAATTAAAATTAAATTAAAATTAAATTAAAATTAAATTAAAATTAAATTAAAATTAAATTAAAATTAAATTAAAATTAAATTAAAATTAAATTAAAATTAAATTAAAATAAAATTAAAATTAAATTAAAATTAAATTAAAATTAAATTAAAATTAAATTAAAATTAAATTAAAATTAAATTAAAATTAAATTAAAATTAAATTAAAATTAAATTAAAATTAAATTAAAATTAAATTAAAATTAAATTAAAATTAAATTAAAATTTAATCACAATTTAATTACAATTTAATTACAATTTAATTAAAATTAAATTAAAATTAAATTAAAATTAAATTAAAATTAAATTAAAATTAAATTAAAATTAAATTAAAATTAAATTAAAATTAAATTAAAATTAAATTAAAATTAAATTAAAATTAAATTAAAATTAAATTAAAATTAAATTAAAATTAAATTAAAATTAAATTAAAATTAAATTAAAATTAAATTAAAATTAAATTAAAATTAAATTAAAATTAAATTAAAATTAAATTAAAATTAAATTAAAATTAAATTAAAATTAAATTAAAATTAAATTAAAATTAAATTAAAATTAAATTAAAATTAAATTAAAATTAAATTAAAATTAAATTAAAATTAAATTAAAATTAAATTAAAATTAAATTAAAATTAAATTAAAATTAAATTAAAATTAAATTAAAATTAAATTAAAATTAAATTAAAATTAAATTAAAATTAAATTAAAATTAAATTAAAATTAAATTAAAATTAAATTAAAATTAAATTAAAATTAAATTAAAATTAAATTAAAATTAAATTAAAATTAAATTAAAATTAAATTAAAATTAAATTAAAATTAAATTAAAATTAAATTAAAATTAAATTAAAATTAAATTAAAATTAAATTAAAATTTAATCACAATTTAATTACAATTTAATTACAATTTAATTAAAATTTAATTAAAAGTTAATTAAAATTTAATTAAAATTTATTAAAAATTTAATAAAATTTAATTAAAATTTATTTAAAATTTGATCAAAATTTAATTTAAATTTAATTAAAATTTAATTAAAATTTTATTGAAATTAAATGAAAAATAAATCAAATTAAAAATAAAATGACTCACCGACACGATGGAGCCAAACTTAACCGAATCGCTCACTGTTTTGGAGATGACTGGTTCCGGCGACGATACGACGCGAACGAAACGGACTTAGTGGCCAGGAGCAGCGACGATTAACTGACGGTTT
>NW_026917852.1:0-6000 GCF_035046485.1 Aedes albopictus
AAATTGGCATTTTATAATATTTCGCTTCCTGAGGGGGCGGTTCAGAATGTCGAATTGTTTAAAAATCCATATTCACTAAAACTGATGTGGTCAGGGCGTTAACAGTGAACACTCAAAATAACCAAAATTGGCATTTTATAATATTTCGCTTCCTGAGGGGGCGGTTCAGAATGTCGAATTGTTTAAAAATCCATATTCACTAAAACTGATGTGGTCAGGGCGTTGACAGTGTGCACCCAAAATAACCAAAATTGGCATTTTATAATATTTCGCTTCCTGAGGGGGCGGTTCAGAATGTCGAATTGTTTAAAAATCCATATTCACTAAAACTGATGTGGTCAGGGCGTTAACAGTGAACACTCAAAATAACCAAAATTGGCATTTTATAATATTTCGCTTCCTGAGGGGGCGGTTCAGAATGTCGAATTGTTTAAAAATCCATATTCACTAAAACTGATGTGGTCAGGGCGTTAACAGTGAACACTCAAAATAACCAAAATTGGCATTTTATAATATTTCGCTTCCTGAGGGGGCGGTTCAGAATGTCGAATTGTTTAAAAATCCATATTCACTAAAACTGATGTGGTCAGGGCGTTGACAGTGTGCACCCAAAATAACCAAAATTGGTATTTTATTATATTTTGCATCCTGAAAAAAAAAATTTTTTTTTGAACTGAAGAGCTGGTTACTCAGTGAGTAACTTGGAGTAACCACGATGACACCACTGCCCGAGGGGGAGGTCCAGAATGTCAAATTGTTTAAAAATCCATATTCACTAAAACTGATGTGGTCAGGGCGTTAACAGTGAACACTCAAAATAACCAAAATTGGCATTTTATAATATTTCGCTTCCTGAGGGGGCGGTTCAGAATGTCGAATTGTTTAAAAATCCATATTCACTAAAACTGATGTGGTCAGGGCGTTAACAGTGTGCACCCAAAATAACCAAAATTGGCATTTTATAATATTTCGCTTCCTGAGGGGGCGGTTCAGAATGTCGAATTGTTTAAAAATCCATATTCACTAAAACTGATGTGGTCAGGGCGTTGACAGTGTGCACCCAAAATAACCAAAATTGGCATTTTATAATATTTCGCTTCCTGAGGGGGCGGTTCAGAATGTCGAATTGTTTAAAAATCCATATTCACTAAAACTGATGTGGTCAGGGCGTTGACAGTGTGCACCCAAAATAACTAAAATTGGTATTTTATTATATTTTGCATCCTGAAAAAAAAAATTTTTTTTTGAACTGAAGAGCTGGTTACTCAGTGAGTAACTTGGAGTAACCACGATGACACCACTGCCCGAGGGGGAGGTCCAGAATGTCAAATTGTTTAAAAATCCATATTCACTAAAACTGATGTGGTCAGGGCGTTGACAGTGTGCACCCAAAATAACCAAAATTGGCATTTTATAATATTTCGCTTCCTGAGGGGGCGGTTCAGAATGTCGAATTGTTTAAAAATCCATATTCACTAAAACTGATGTGGTCAGGGCGTTGACAGTGTGCACCCAAAATAACCAAAATTGGCATTTTATAATATTTCGCTTCCTGAGGGGGCGGTTCAGAATGTCGAATTGTTTAAAAATCCATATTCACTAAAACTGATGTGGTCAGGGCGTTAACAGTGAACACTCAAAATAACCAAAATTGGCATTTTATAATATTTCGCTTCCTGAGGGGGCGGTTCAGAATGTCGAATTGTTTAAAAATCCATATTCACTAAAACTGATGTGGTCAGGGCGTTGACAGTGTGCACCCAAAATAACCAAAATTGGCATTTTATAATATTTCGCTTCCTGAGGGGGCGGTTCAGAATGTCGAATTGTTTAAAAATCCATATTCACTAAAACTGATGTGGTCAGGGCGTTGACAGTGTGCACCCAAAATAACCAAAATTGGCATTTTATAATATTTCGCTTCCTGAGGGGGCGGTTCAGAATGTCGAATTGTTTAAAAATCCATATTCACTAAAACTGATGTGGTCAGGGCGTTGACAGTGTGCACCCAAAATAACCAAAATTGGCATTTTATAATATTTCGCTTCCTGAGGGGGCGGTTCAGAATGTCGAATTGTTTAAAAATCCATATTCACTAAAACTGATGTGGTCAGGGCGTTGACAGTGTGCACCCAAAATAACCAAAATTGGCATTTTATAATATTTCGCTTCCTGAGGGGGCGGTTCAGAATGTCGAATTGTTTAAAAATCCATATTCACTAAAACTGATGTGGTCAGGGCGTTAACAGTGAACACTCAAAATAACCAAAATTGGCATTTTATAATATTTCGCTTCCTGAGGGGGCGGTTCAGAATGTCGAATTGTTTAAAAATCCATATTCACTAAAACTGATGTGGTCAGGGCGTTAACAGTGTGCACCCAAAATAACCAAAATTGGCATTTTATAATATTTCGCTTCCTGAGGGGGCGGTTCAGAATGTCGAATTGTTTAAAAATCCATATTCACTAAAACTGATGTGGTCAGGGCGTTGACAGTGTGCACCCAAAATAACCAAAATTGGCATTTTATAATATTTCGCTTCCTGAGGGGGCGGTTCAGAATGTCGAATTGTTTAAAAATCCATATTCACTAAAACTGATGTGGTCAGGGCGTTGACAGTGTGCACCCAAAATAACCAAAATTGGCATTTTATAATATTTCGCTTCCTGAGGGGGCGGTTCAGAATGTCGAATTGTTTAAAAATCCATATTCACTAAAACTGATGTGGTCAGGGCGTTAACAGTGTGCACCCAAAATAACCAAAATTGGCATTTTATAATATTTCGCTTCCTGAGGGGGCGGTTCAGAATGTCGAATTGTTTAAAAATCCATATTCACTAAAACTGATGTGGTCAGGGCGTTAACAGTGTGCACCCAAAATAACCAAAATTGGCATTTTATAATATTTCGCTTCCTGAGGGGGCGGTTCAGAATGTCGAATTGTTTAAAAATCCATATTCACTAAAACTGATGTGGTCAGGGCGTTGACAGTGTGCACCCAAAATAACCAAAATTGGCATTTTATAATATTTCGCTTCCTGAGGGGGCGGTTCAGAATGTCGAATTGTTTAAAAATCCATATTCACTAAAACTGATGTGGTCAGGGCGTTGACAGTGTGCACCCAAAATAACTAAAATTGGTATTTTATTATATTTTGCATCCTGAAAAAAAAAATTTTTTTTTGAACTGAAGAGCTGGTTACTCAGTGAGTAACTTGGAGTAACCACGATGACACCACTGGATATGATGTACTGGCGACGATCTATTAGCGATTTTGAACATTTTTGTGCGATAATCTACGGCGAAACGCGCAATATTGTCTTCGATTTTTTTTTGCCTTTCTACATTTTGTCCTCTCAGCCTCAGTATTTCAAGAACGCGTAACTGCTTTCCAAAACAACACCTTTTTTTAAAGCTGTGGCGTGGCACTTCTAGACAAAAAGCATGCTTCTCTTTCGATGGCTTACATTAGAGGGGTGACATGCAATCTACATCCATAAAAGAAGGAGCCGTATCATCAACCAGTTACGCCCTTCTGAATTGCTGAAGCTGAAAAGATAAATCGTACAAATCTGGAGCAACATTTGAAAAGGGCCCAACAGGTTTTGTGCGTTTTTTCGAAATCGCTTCAGCAGCCCACCAACGCAAATGAACACCGTTATCCGAAAGATCGATGTTTGCTCTATTTGAAAACTGTCTTGGTTTTTGTGAATAAGTTGATGGGACCTCAGGAGCGACGTGTGAAGTCATTGTTTACCAATGCTTGTATGCCCTTTTCAAATGTTGCTCCTGATTTGTACGATTTATCTTTTCAGCTTCAGCATTTCAGAAGGGCGTAACTGGTTGATGATACGGCTCCTTCTTTTATGGATGTAGATTGCATGTCACCCCTCTAATGTAAGCCATCGAAAGAGGAGCATGCTTTTTGTCTAGAAGTGCCACGCCACAGCTTTGAAAAAAGGTGTTGTTTTGGAAATCAGTTACGCGTTCTTGAAATGCTGAGGATGAGAGGACAAAATGTAGAAAGGCAAAAAAAATCGAAGACAATATTGCGCGTTTTGCCGTAGATTATCGCACAAAAATTTTCAAAATCGCTAATAGATCGTCGCCAGTACATCATATCGTGTCCGTGTCTTCTACAATAAATGCGGAAAATAGCTATTGATTGACCGCGCAGAAGACACTGAAACGATTAAATGTAACCACGCATATATGTTTACACTTTTGCGCCGTTTGGCACACAGACATACTTCTTTTTGTTTAATTTGTGGTTGCCCATATTTTGACTATTGTTTTAAAGCAGATTTTCTGTATAGAGAGTGTATGCTCTTGATATATCGGTACTAACATTTCAAAATGGCGAAACTGCTTGCCGAAACCAAACCTTCATCTCTCCGTTGCAATGTACAACCACTACTGGACGGAGGAAATGCAATTCTTTCCGATAGTGCTTGTTGGTGTCCTGGAAAGATGAGATACGATCTACAGATATGAGAGAAGATATTGTTTCAAAGGTCAGTTACGTCCTTTTGAAATGTTGGTGCTGATATGCATGTGAATACTATCGCTATGACTGACAGTAATATGAACATCTATTGACATGTGGAATCACAACACAATATACTTTTAATTGAATTTGTTACACCAATGTAATGTTTACTTCCTATAAGCCCTTAGAACTTCTACCGTATATTGACGTAATGACAAATTTTGATACAAAATGCACTCCACCGATATCCATATGGATGCATACTACCAAATTTCAATGTTGTTCATGATAATTTCTGTTATTGATGCCTTTAATTCATGATTCTGTTATGAAATGTGGTGTCATTCTATAGAAAACTCGATTTTTTAGAGGTTAGGCCCTTTAAAAGGGCGTAACTCAAAATTTCGCCCAACGATGATTTTAAAAATTTGTCCAGAGGTGTAGGACAGATAAATAAAGAGAATGGCGTTTCAGGTTTTGATGGTATATTTTATTTTATAATAACGGTAAATGGAGCACCGTGGGCAGTGCTATACTCATTTGAAGTTTGTATGGAAGTTTATTTGAGAAAACATCGTTTTTTGCATTTTTCTCGTAAGGGGCACTATTTTTTTCTTAAATCACATAACCGATTATGTAGAACTATAGCCTTACATGTGCCGAAAAATTTTGTCGAAGACTGCAAAGTCATCCGAAGCTTCTGGGGAAAGATATTCCCTGTAGACCATGTGGTGGTACTTAACATTTAACATGTAAAGGAATAACAATACTTAACAATAAAACCTCAATGAACGGACATGTATTGTCCAGGTTATAGCTTGTTTAACAAGTGTCTAATCACGTTGTGGTCTTCGACAAAGTTTTTCGGTATATCCTAGGCTATATTTCTATAGAATCGATTACGTGGTTTTAGAAAAAATAGTGCCCCTCACGAGAAAAATGCAAAAAAACGATGTTTTCCCATTATTTTTATTAGAGGTGAGATCGCATGATTTAAAAAAGAACGAAATCAATCAGTGCCGTAATTGCCTGTTTTCGAATAGGATGAATTTGGGATCGTGAGATTACTGATGGCACTCGCACCCTATAATTTCAAAAAAAAAAAAAAAACTTTTAATTTTCCGTTATAAATTTTCTGTAGGAAGCTGACTTTCAACCTCGAAACTTACCGGATTGCTGTGCTGAAGTTAGTTAATCTTTACCAATTAGTGGTCCGACAAATGATTCATTATGTTGTTTTATCAGCAGCACTGCAGCTGGGGGTGGTGACGCGAGTAGCACACTCCTTGAAAAAATAAACAAGCATGTTGGATAACACGCATTGCTTGCATCGCCACCCGCTGCAGCAGTAGCGGCTGCAGTGCTGCTGATAAGACAATGCAATGATTCTTTCGTCGGATCACTAATCGGTCATAATTTACTAACGTTTCTTACAATCATCCGATTGTTTTGCGCACATGATTCATGAATAAATTTCTTATAAGGAGCGGTGACCGATTTAAATTCAG